>NC_055974.1:26365280-26390280 GCF_018492685.1 Alosa sapidissima
ATAAGGGTACCCCGCACTTTTCAAAACACACTCAAGCTTATGGTTATTGTCCCCACCACTTCTAAAAACAAACTGACGCCCTTGGGCAGGTGGTAAACGAGTGGCGCTGATGGAGAGGAAGTGATCAGGTGGCCGCTGCGTCCACTCCGCACGTAGGTCCGGGTGCCTGTGGGGACTCCCAGGACGGGTTCGACCCAGGTTCCTAATCCCACTCCCTCCCATTCGTTTCCTGTCACACTTTACTGTCAAACGTTTACAGTAGTTCAGCTACTCTGCTGTTCATTTCAACTGTAGTTATTTAGTTCTATTTCAACACCATAACCTGTGTGTGTGTGTGTGTGTGTGTGTGTGTGTGTGTGTGGAGTGCATTCAAGGATAAACCCTTTCAAAGGACCAGCACGGATCAATATACCCAAGAGGAGTTATTCCCATGCAGAGAGTTCAGTGTGTGTGTTTTATGTGTGTGTTCAGGTTTGTGTGTCTCTTTCCTGTGTGTTAGTCATGTTTGCGTGTGTGTGTTAGTCATGTTTGCATGTGCGTGTTGCAATATATTTTATTGTAATCTGTGTAGTTGTAGGTTTGCACTGTGTGTCTGTGCGTCTGTCTGTGGACATAGTCATGGAAACACAAGTGTTTACCAGCTTTGTTGTTGACCCAAAGGACTTTGACTCCCCTGGCACACACGTTTAGGGGGCTTGGCATCTGTGTGTGTGTGTGTGTGTGTGTGTAAACTATTGAGCTATGCAAACACAACTGATGACGATAATGATCCAGTGATTGTTGCACACACTGTAAAAGATGGAGGTGTTGCCTTGTCTCAGTGTTACTAAAGCAATGATGCAAGAAAGCTGCAGGTGCCCAGTATGTTTTCTTTCTGTGTGTGTGTGTGTGTCTGTGTGTGTGTGTGTCACTCTCACTCTCTCTCTCTCTCTCACACTCTCACTCTCTCTCTCTCTCTCTCTCTCTCTCTCTCTCTCTCTCTCTCTCTCTCTTCCCTCTCATCCTACTCAATCCCTCTCTTTTACATTTGGTCTCAATCCCTTTTTCTCTCTCTCTCTCTCTGTCTCTTGTTGCTCTGTCTTTCACATTCTCTACTCCCAAATTCAAAGGTGTTTTAGCAGAACTGTTTTTCGTACAGTGTTGCCAAAGCAATGACAGAGTCATTTAACAAGGCCATTAAAATGAAAAGAAAATAAGGTCAAATTATACTATAATATAGCAGTGATGTGATTACAGAAAGCACAGCAGGTAATTTAATAGTAGGAGGATAGATGTGGTGTGTGTGCGCGTGCGTGGTTTTTGATTGTGTGTATGGATGCATTAGTGTGTGTGTATATGTGTGTGTTTATAAGTGTCCCTCAGGTCATGGCCTATTGAGACGTATTGTGCTGCCGAAGCTGAAGGCCCTTTGCCTCTCTGGTGCGCTGGCTCTTTCTTTTTCTCTCATGTGCTCTTTCTCTCTTCTCTTTCTCTTACATACTCTGACTTTCTCTTTCTCTCACATGCTCTGTCTCTTTCTCTGTCTCACTCACTGTCTCGCTGACATCCCCCTCTCTGTAGTCTACCTCCGCTCAGTCCCTCTCTTCTGCCTCTTTCTCTTTCTCCCACATGCTCTGTCTCTTTCTCTGTCTCACTCACGGTCTCGCTGACATCCCTCTCTCTCTACCTCCTCTCAATCCCTCTCTTCTGCCTCTTGTTTCTTTATTCTCTTCTTTTCTCTCTGTCTGTCTATCTATTTGTGACACTCAGCTGTGTGTCTGTCTGTCTGTGACACTCACCTGTGTGTTTAGGAGCTTTTGCTTTCATACGATCTTCAATCCTTTCTCCATCTGCTACAGCACTTTCACTCTCGCATCATACAGTACTGCAACGTATGTCTGCATGTGTGCATGTGTTTGTGTGTGTGTGAGGGTGTAGATGGGAGTGCATGTAAACTGTGTGTGTGTGTGTGTGTGTGTGAGGGTGTAGATGGGAGTGCATGTAAACTGTGTGTGTGTGTGTGTGAGGGTGTAGATGGGAGTGCATGTAAACTGTGTGTGTGTGCGGGGGGGGATGCGTATCGCTCTCTCTCTCTCCCTCTCTCCATTTGGGCCATGGCAGGTGGCTGGCTTAAGTATTGGGAGGATTCAGCAGGTAGACGGATTGGGGTTGCCAGGGTAACGACCGTGGAGTTTGGAGTGTGAGTGAGATGAAGTCAAGGAAGGTACTGCTGGATCATGGAGCAGACACAGGGAAACGGAGTGTGTGTGTGTGTGTGTGTGTGTGCGCGTGTGTGTGTGTGTGTGTGTGTGTGTGTGTCTGTGTGAAAAGGCAAGAAAAGACCTGAGGGCAAACTGAAGTGTATGTGTAAAGAGCAAGTAATGATGTGTGTGTTCATAAATTGCTGGCATTTATGTTAATGAATCAGTCTGTGTTTCACACACTCACACACACACATACACACACTCCTGTCTATGATCTCAGATGTCTACAAGCACAGCTCATGTCTGTCCCAGTCAGTTTTTGCTGAGGGTCATGCTGGTTTAGCCAGTGAGGGATCTCACACAGGGTTTATAAGCTTATTTGTATTTACTCTGTGTGTGTGTGTGTGTGTGTGTGTGTGGCGAGATTGTGTTTTAAATGTGTGTTTGTGTGTGTGTGTGTGTGTGTGGCGTGTTTGTGTTGTAAATGTGTGTGTGTGTGTGTGTGTGTGTGACCTCACTCTTTGCCTCTCCGCTTTAGCAGATGGTGGTGCCCACGATGCCAGGAACTCGCTGGTTTTCCCTCATGACTCAACGTGACGCATGGGAATGCACACACACACGCACGCGCACACACACACGCACACACACACACACACACACGCACACGCGCACACACACACGCACACACACACACACGCACACACACGCGCACACACACACACCTGTCTAAACCCCTGAGGGTGGGTGTGATTGTTTGTGTGTGTATGTGCAACACTGTATTTATACATAACCATGCTAACTAAGCTGCAAGAGAAGGCGAGAGAGAGAGATGAAAGAAAAAGGGGAGAGAGAAAGAGAGAGAGATGAAGAGAAGCAGCAGGATGAATGAGGGCAGTGCGCGGTAGCAGCAGGAGGGAGTGTACACCGTGACCTCGGCTGACCCTGTGACCTTGTGACCTTGTCCCCTGCTGTATGACCCCTGAGCCCTGTGTTAAGGGGCCAGTAGAGGCTGGTAGGCAGGGCTATCTCTGCTTGCCTCTCGCTCTCTTTCCCTATATTTCTCCTATCCCTCTTTACTTGCCTTGCACCTCTCTCCACCCATCTCTCTCTTTCTTTCTCTCCATCCAGCTTTCTCTCTCTCTCTTTTTCATTCCTTCCATCTTTCTTGTTCTCTTTCCATCACTCTCTCTCTCTCAGCCCCCCATTATTTAAGCAGCTCGACTCCTTTCTGTGCCCGAGCATCCAGACATTCCTCCTGCCCACGCCAGACAGGCTGAATGGCCCTCTCTCTCTCTCTCTCTCTCTCTCTCTCTCTCTCTCTCTCTCTCTCTCTCTCTCTCTCTCTCTCTCTCTCCTTCTTGTCTGCTCTCTCTTTCTTCTTTCTGTTCCTCTCTGGGTTAGTAATCAACTCTGGGTTAGTGTCAAACTCAGACACAAAAGGAGAACAAGTGACAGAAGAAGAAGGTAAGAGGAAAGAAAAATGCAATCTGACTTGTAGTCTGACCAAGGCTACTGTTACTGACAGAGCCATTGTAGAGATGGATCCCCTGTTTCCTCAGTACTCTGATGAGACATTGTAGAGACGTATGGGTCTCCTTTTCCTTTCGCTGATGCTGGAGATTTGTTTCTGGATCTTGCACTGCCATCTTGAAACGTATCAGGAGACAACATTGAAAAAGCCACTCTGACCTCAGTGTTTCCCCTACAATGTATTTAACAGCGGCGCAGCGCCGCCGCTGGATTTTCAGCGCCGCTGCAACATAATATCACGAGATTCACTTAACACACTGTAAAAGCACAATGGCCAACGTCATCTCGAAATTGTTTTCTGAAAGTCTTGAGTAAGTTAAGTGCATCAAATCCGCACTTAGCCTCTCATTATTCAGGACATATATGCGGCATGATGTGTCAGGTGATTACAAGCCCAAAGACAAGTCTGCAGCCCATATGGCTAGCCTACGTTCTGAACACGGTTACATTGTTTAGCTATCCGACTGATGGGGTCTTGCTCCGCCACAGTGTAGCCTATGGTGTCATCGTTCACTTGTAGGTTACACAATAAATAGCCTACTTATAGGCCTGGTGACAATAAAAAATGATATTAGTTATATTTCATCACGAAGCTGTTTGTATGCCGTGAATTCGCTTGAATTCGCTTGCCATATGTTAAGCTTGAGCAATTCCTCTGATCCAAAGCCTGCTTTGACACATTGACACTAATGTGAAACATGCATCCTCCTCTCCTAGCCTACATCAAATAAAAGAAACCAATTCATGATTACCGAAATGAATTTAACATGGGGTGAAAAAAGTTTGTTGCGATTTAGCCTACTGTTGTGATGCGGTTCTTTCTGCTGATTGGATTTACCCCCCGTGTCGTCAACTCTGAGAACTCTTGCTCCGGCTGACAATTTTATCCAGAGAGCTGATTTCCCAAAAATGAGCCTCCATCAACATTCAACGACAAATTATTAAAACGTAAGTAATGCAATAGAGTAAACCAATGTGCTACAAGGTGTATGGTCTTAACGTTAATTGTAGCCTAGACTTGTAACGTTAGCGTAGGGCTATATGTAATGTTTGCATGGGAAAGCTAGGCGAACACAGTCTAGGCCTGTTTAAACTGTCTGATAGTTAAAGGAAATATGAGCATATGTTGGCATATACGTATAGCCTAAATTCTGTCCACTTAGCTATAATAGGCTATCACAAACAGACCTTTTCTACGTTTACGGCATTAGACATATAGGAGCCTATATTCTCTTATCAGAAAGACATGTTCTCATAACTTCAGCGTTCTCTTGACGGTGAGACGAACGGTCGCACTTCAATCAAGTAGCCTAGGTCTTTTTCGAGTTAATTGTGAGTGAGTTGTATGGTAACTGTGGGAGTGATGTAGAAGAAAAGTGAGTATTTACTTTTTTATACGTGGGTTTGTTGTTTTGGGACTGAGAATTAGACTACAAGGAGAGCATCTGGCTACGTGCATGCGTGTCAGCATTAATGGCCCCCCCACAATTCAATTCAATTCAAAGCCCAGAAAAATTAAGTGCTCGCAGATTGGGTGTGGCCTTTGCCATTAAGACAAATTTAAATAAATTGTAAATAATCTTTTAATTATTAATGGTCATTAAATGGTTGTGCCATTTAATTTTTCTTCTATCATTTTTAACCAATAATGTAAAAGAAAGCTGAAAATGTCCACAAAAGAAACACGAAGGTATGATATAAAAAAAAAAAAAAAAATGCGCAACAACCCCCCCCCCCCACCCCCACCAAGTAATAGCACCGCTGCTGGAAAAAATTCTAGGGGAAACACTGGACCTCCTCAATGGGATAGTTGCATTTGTGCAAAATCTTCACAATCTGTGCCCTAATGTGACCCCAAAGTCTATCTTCAAGATCCATGAGATCTTTGCAACTTGGTGCCAAACCATGATACACTGTTCAGCAGCACTTCCTGCTTCACATCGGTGATATCAGGTACAACCACACGTGTGAGATCTGAACGGTGAAATCTGTGAACATTTCTCTGGCCCTCTGCGTCCTGCAACTCTGGTGTAGCCTACTACCCCTATACGTTTCATTAGCATTTTAGCTCTCTAGTTCATTAACACTTTATCTCTCTAGTTCATTAGCGCTTTAGCTCTCTAGTTCATTAGCGCTTCAGCTCTGTAGTTCTTTAGCGCTTTAGCTCTCTCTAGTTCATTAGCACTTTAGCTCTCTAGTTCATTAGCGCTTTAGCTCTGTAGTTCTTTAGCGCTTTAGCTCTCTCTAGTTCATTAGCACTTTAGCTCTCTAGTTCATTAGCGCTTTAGCTCTGTAGTTCTTTAGCGCTTTAGCTCTGTAGTTCTTTAGCGCTTTAGCTCTCTCTAGTTCATTAGCACTTTAGCTCTCTAGTTCATTAGCGCTTTAGCTCTGTAGTTCTTTAGCGCTTTAGCTCTGTAGTTCTTTAGCACTTTATCTCTCTAGTTCATTAGCGCTTTAGCTCTGTAGTTCTTGTCTCTTTCAGCTCATGTGATTATTTGTTGGTGTCTGTGTGTTTTAGCACGTCTTGCTCTTTCTCAGGGTTTGTGGGTGATCTGTTCACATCTCTCACAGTCTAATAGGCTACCCCCTAAGAGGAGCCTAGCGTTAGCCGCTAATACTAGTGTGAAAAGAATGTAAGCAAGAGCAGGAGCACTGTGTTACCTAGCAACTTCTGGACTGCTTCAACACCACTGTGTAGTCACACACACACACATACACCTAATGGAGTACAGTACACTTATGGATACACAGCATGTGCCCTAAACATAGCTCACACACACATGGAAGAGTGCATGTCCTTATTATTGAGTACAATATGTAAAATGGAGAACCTGAAATGCACATGTAGGAACAAAGTGTCTTGATAAACATGCAGTACACCAATAGAGGCGTCACATGTCTGCAACATAGGACACACATAAACACACACACACACATACAAACACTCTTACACAATGCATACAAACTCTTACACAATGCATACAAACATTAGAAGCGTCATTCACTGGAAATAATGCAATGCAAAACTTGCAAACCAGTTAAGAGCCAGGCCTCGAGAATAGCAATTAATATAACCAATCACGATAAGTACAGACAAGGAAGTCTGCCGCTAGAACCCTTTTGGCAGGTCAGGGTGTGTGTGTGTGTGTGCCCCTGTGTGTTTTGAGGATAGGGTGGAGTGCTAGGGCATTGCTACATTGCAACATCCTTTTAAAAATCTTTTCTGGCGGTATTTGAAGATCAGAGTTGTGGGTGTTTTTCTGGAGGGTGGAGACTGGTACAGTGTGGGCGGAGCCTCACCACCGTCAATAAGGTGCACAACGCTGCTCTGTCTTTTCCGCTGGGGCGGCCGAGGTATTTTAGGATCGGAGAGAGCCGTTGTGAGCGCGCTCAGACTGCGCGGCAGATGAGTGGGCCTGAGGAGAGGCTGTGGTTTTCAGAAAGCGCTGCATGAGGAGAGCACCGCGGCTAAGCTGCTCTGTAGAGCCGACACTGTGCTCGCTCACTCACTCACTACTGCCACTGAGGTTAGCAGAGACTCACAGGACACCCCCCCCACACACACACACAGTCATACTGAAACGGTCACACACACCGACACATACACTCAGTTTCAGATTTACATACATTTTCACGCACCCACCGATGCATTCACACATGCACACACACAAACACACACCTACACACTCACACACACACACACACCAAAGCACAGACACACACACACACACACACACACACACACCCCTTCATACGGTCTGAAATAAATGAATAAGTACAAACACAGACATACACGCACACACACACACACACACATTCACACCAAAGCACACACGCACACACACACTCACACACGCGCGCTCACACACACACACACACACACACACCCACACACAGAGCCCATCCTGAGGCCTGTCCCTGAGGCCAGAGGATGTTGTAGGAAGGGCCGTGGCCCATGCTTGCTCCGCGTCCCCAGCAGGGCCAGTTGAAAGTGTCGGACGGGGGAGGTGTGGGAACGGCATTGTTCGTGGTTTTATTGCCGTGTGTGTTTGTGTGTGTGAGAGCGCGGACACACTTCCCGTCTGGCTCGGACCGCATGCAGAATGGCGTCGGTCAAACCAAGGGCACGACGATATGCACAGAGAACCAAAGCCAGGGCGAGGACCAGGGATTCTTTCTTTTGGAGATTCAGAGTGTATACACACACACACACACACACACACAGACTCACTCACTCACTCACTCCACTGGCAGATAAATTTGCTTGTTTTTATGTCTTAATTTAAGAAGATTTTGACTTATTTTAAGTCAAATAATCTTATAAGAAAGCTCAAAGTAAGTGTCTTTATACTAAAAACAATACTAACTAGATTTTTTATCTTAATATTAGATTATATCACTTGGTGAGATATTCATCACTTTCTTCCTTTCTCTCTCTCTCTCTCTCTCACAACAACTTACATGGCACTTTACAGTGGAGGGGGAACTCCGACTAACCACCACACACACACATGCATTCTTACACACTCTTGGTTAAATCACACGTATAAGTGTAAAAGACACACACTCTTTCTCATTGTTTTCTGTTTCTCATTCTCGGGTCATTTTTCCCTGAGAAGGTTGGGCTAGTGGTAGCACTAGTGGGCTGTGTGTGTTGGCAGCGAAGAGATGAGCAGACAGTAGCGGAATTCCCCCTTTCCGCTTGCCTTGTTGGGGGTGGGGGGGGTTCAATAATGTTGCCAGTGCCACTGAATGTGCCAAAAAGTCAGATGGAGGGGGGGGGGGTTAAATAATGTTGCTAGTGCCACTGAATGTGCCAAATAGTCCGATGGAGGGGGGGGGGGGTTAAATAATGTTGCTAGTGCCACTGAATGTGCCAAATAGTCCGATGGAGGGGGGGGGGGGGGGTTAATAATGTTGCTAGTGCCACTGAAGTGTGCCAAATAGTCCGATGGAGGGGGGGGGGGGGGGGTTAAATAATGTTGCTAGTGCCACTGAATGTGCCAAATAGTCCGATGGAGGGGGGGGGGGGGGGGGTTCAATAATGTTGCCAGTGCCACTGGGGCGGGGGGGGGGGGCGGGGTGTTAAATAAAGATGCGCCACTGGGGCCGGGGGAGGAGGTTGGAGGTTCCTGTTTTTAGCGTTCATATCAGTTTGCTCTGTACCAGTTGATCTGTAACTAACAGGGGTCTGTTCTGCAGCTGGTGCTAGCAGGTTCCGCGGGAGAGTGACGCACCTTTTGCACCGTTCTCACCTGTGCAGGTGGGTTGTCGTGATGTGGATTAAAAGCACATGCGCTTCACTTGATGTGTGTGTCTGAACGTCACAAGCTCAAGGATTTCCCAGTTCCCAGAGTATCTTTATTCTGTCGTACTTGCAGTGTTGGACCCTTTGACTCTCTCTCTCTCTCACTCACTCACTCACTCACTCACTCACTCACTCACTCACACACACACACACACACACACACACACACACACACACACACACACCCTTTGACTCTCTCTCACACACACAGCAGAGCTGAGTCAAGGTTGGAAACTCTCACTTCCCTCTCCCTGTCTCCCTCCCTCTCTCTCCCCCTCTCTCTGAAGCTCTTTGAAGGCAGTGAGTGTGTTTGCTTGTTCAGCTTCTTCGTCCCGAGACCTCAAGTCTGCGTCCCAAAGCCTCTGGTGTGTGTGTGTGTGTGTGTTTTGAGTTGGTGGGCTGTGGGCTGTGGGTCTTTATTTACTTCCCTGAGTAACTTAAGTTAGAGCTAAAATTTCTGAATAAATAAATAAACAAACAAACAAATAAATATATGAGTAAATGAATGCATAATTATGCGAGTTGGTTGGGTAACACTTTATTTTAATGTGTCGCTGTTACAGTGTACTTACCTAATTAGGTACAGTGGTACAACCTGTGTAACAACATGGACTATCAGGTACTATCATTGTACTTGCATAATGTATTTGTGGGTACCTACTGTACTGTACATATAGTTGTTACATTGTAATACTGAGTGCTTTTACAAAACTCTGCCAATTTGCCTAAATTTTCATCAGAGGCAAAGAGCTGACCTGAGACCTGCTGGATGGGGTAAATCGGGTCATGATAGATTTGATATACAAAGCATGCTTAGCTCCAGTCAAGGCCTCATTGTCTTCAGTGTACATGTAACAGCTGTGCTGCTACAACCTTGTTACTGCTTTGTATATCAAATCTATCATGACCAGATTTACCCCATACAGCAGGTCTCAGGTCAGCTCTTTGCCTCTGATGAAAATTTAGGCAAATTGGCAAAGTTTTGTAAAAGCACTCAGTATTACAATGTAACAACTATATGTAGGTACCCACAAATACATAATACAAGTACAATGATAGTACCTGATAGTACATGTTGTTACACAGGTTGTACCACTGTACCTAATTAGGTAGGTACAATGTAACAGCGACACATTAAAATAAAGTGTTACCGTTGGTTGTTGTTATCGATTATGTGACCTGCTTTCACCTTTGGCCTATGTGGATAATGATATCCATTTCTCTGAAGCATGTTGAGGCATGTGCAGTGACGCCCATTCTTTAACCTCACCTGCTACTTTTGACTCTTCCCAGATTCCTTACTGTGTGTGTGTGTGTGAACTGCTTCCATTCAGAAAAGTTTGACCGTGTATTGTACCAAACAGGAAGTGGAGGCCCATGAGAAGCTTTCTGCTAAAACCTCAGTGTTAGCAGTTAGCTGTTCAGTGTTAGCAGTTAGCGTAGCTGCTTAGTTGCTTTTCTTGTCAGTCTGGTAATGGGTGCAGTTGCTAGAAGTGCTGATTCTCCCCTCTCCCTGTGAAGTGTCTCCATCGTGGCCCGACAAAGCTCAACAAGAGTGTGACAAAACAGAAGCTAGGGACACACACACACACACACACAGACACACACACTCAATCTAGCATTTTATTCATAGCGCTGGCGAGGCTAATTGCTAATTGCTGGTTCCGGGCTGTTGTGCTTCCCATGGCTCATTACAGTCCAGGACTGAAGACGGGCATCGCAACAGCAATTACCATTAGCCTGCCATTAGTCCCCCTCTTTCAGACCCTCTGTCCATCCATCCATCCCTTCCTCTTTCTCTTCCTCTCTAGTTCCTAGTTCCCCCTCTCTTCCCTTTTTCTGTATAATTTGCTCTCCACTCTCCTCTCTGCTTTCTTCCATTTTCCTGTTTTTTTCCCCCCTCTGTTTATAACTCTCTTCCTCGCTCTACTAATTTTCTCTCTGTGACTCACTCACCATTTTTCTCTATCTACCCCCCCCCCCCCCCCCCACACACACACACACACACACACACACACACACACAAGCTAGCTAAGTGCCTGGAAAAGCTGTTTGGAGGAGCTTGAGGTATTTTGTTTTGTGCAGATAAATCTTGTACGGTGTTGGTTCTCCACTGCTTTACAGGCCGAGGAGCGTTTGCAAGCATTCCTCCTCCTCGGGGTTCTTAGTGTGTCTCTCCAGCTTTCTCTCTCTCTCTCTGTCTCCCACGGCCCTCTTCTGTTCATTTGGTACTCTTTCACTAGCACTGTTCTCTCTCTCTCTCTCTCTCTCTCTCCTCTCTCTCCTCTCTCTCTCTCTCTCTCTCAGCATCCCCCTTCCTGTCCTCTATATCTTTTGGCTTTTTTATCTCTGGCACATCACTGTCTCTTTAGGTCTCAATCTAAGCTCTCTCTCTCTCTCTCTCTCTCTCTCTCCTCTCTCTCTCTCTCTCTCTCTCTCTCTCTCTCTCTCTCTCTCTCTCTCTCTCTCTCTCTCTCTCTCTCTCTCTCTCTCTCTGCATCTTCCTCTAACCCTCACACTGCTTTGTACTTGACTGAGTAATGGCCTGTTAAGTTAGATTGACCACATTGGATGCTGAGGTCAAACACTAAAGCTTCTAGGCGCCCCAAACACCCCCCCCCCCCCCTTCCACAAACACACACACCTCCTCCTCCACTCCCTTTAGTACCACTGCTTGCTCTGACTGTGACTGATGGGAAGGATCCACCTTAATGCCCACAGTTAAGCAATGATGATGGATGAGCTGCTCTCATCTGGACAGAGAGAGTGAGTGAGAGTGTGTGTGTGTGTGTGTCCACATTCATCACTTATGAAGTTCAGTAAAACAGCTTAATGGCTGTGTGTGTGTATAGTGATGTGTGTGTTAGCTGCCCACTAGTGTGGTACTGATACTGTGTGTGTTTGTTTGTGTGACCAGAAGCCACCTGTCATAATGCTACTGTTAATGTTTAATTCAGTGTGTATGCAGTGTGTACTAAAATAGCATGCCATTCATTTTGATACGCTAATGGTTTGTGTCGCAACAGGATGTCATTTCATCCAAACAGCGGTCCACTGGATTCAGTCATCAGGGCCCTTTCACTCAGCTCATGTTTCTGATTATGTGTGTGTGTGTGTGTGTGTGGGGCCGGGATGGGATCATGCCACCAGATTACAGGAGACGCTTGCTGGAGTCGCTTTTGTTGGACTTTTTGGACTTGTGTTTTCTTTTGTATCCCATTCCCATTTGCTGACAGAGGAAAAAAAGATGTATTTTCTGTAGTGTTTGGGAGTGCTAGCTAAACGTTTTAAGTCAAACAGCAGAACCGCAGCTCAAGCTGCAGGGTGAACAGGGCAATCCTCCTGAAATGTAAGAAGAGATGAAACCGGAAAAACCCCTCTGACCGATAGATTCACTTGTCCCGGAGTCATCGGTTTTCCATGTTTGGATTACAGCAGAGTGCGTCTTTTACTGTATTGGAGTAATTCCTATATGAGAAGTTGGAAATGCTCCATTATGTCATTTCTAACAGGATTTGGATTATTAGATATTTACTGAAGGAGGATGAGGAGGTGATCTGATACAGTCTGTCTGAGATTCAGCAGCCTTCCTGATCGTTCCCTAACTGAACCTGATCCTGTGTGTGTGTGCGCGCGCGCGCGCGCGTGTGTGTGCGCGCGCGTGCTCAGTAGCGCCCTCTGCATTTCATTACTGGTTTAGAACTAGTGTAGATAAATTATGACTAACTGATCTGATCTGTATGAGAACCAGCAGCTCTCCTGATCTTTCGCTAACTGAACATGATCCTCTGTGAGTGTATGTGTACTCATCAGCGCCACCTGCTGTTGTCTTCTCTCCTTGCAGGCACAGGCCCAGCCATGATCGAGGACAAGGGCCACCGCGTGAGCGACTACTTTGTGGTGGCGGGCCTGACAGACCGGTCCGCGCCCCTGGAGCAGGACCTGTCTGAGGCCAAGGCTGGCGGGCCCAAGGCGCCCATCTGCGAGCTTGCTGTCATCAACCGCTCGGCAGGCGAGACGGTGCCTGAGGGCTTCACCTGCATCGAGGTCACGCCTGGCGGACAGCCCGCCAACCTCAACCACGGCAGCCTCAAGAGCCCCGAGCTCTTCCTCTGCTATAAGAGGGGCCGCAGCAAGCCCCCGCTCATCGACATCGGGTGAGTAGAGTGTGTGTGTGTGTGTGTGTGTGTGAACCCTGAGCCCCTCCTCTGCTACAAGAGGTCAGTAAGTCCCTGCTTATCGAGATTGAATGGGTAGGGTGTATGTTCCAGAGTTCCAGGTAAAAGCGTGTTCAGAACAGAATCTTAAAAGTGCATAGAGGGTGTGAAACAGGTGTGTGTGTGTGTGTGTGTGCTTGTGTGTGTGCGTGTGTGTGTTGATGTTGTTTATATTAATGCTCAGTGGGTGAGAGGGATACGCTGGTCATTGGTGTTTTGCAACTGTGTGTGTGTGTGTGTGTGTGTGTGTAGCTGTTTGTTGTTTATGTTTGTTGATGCTCAGTGGGTGAGAGGAACAGGCTGTCATTGGAGTTTTGCAACAAACTCCAATGACGGTGTGTGTGTGTGTGTGTGTGTGTGTGTGTCTGTTTCTGTGTGTGTCTGTTTCAGAGGGGAGGCTGCCATGATGGGTGCCTGTAGATCCAACAGATTTGAATCTTCCATTCCTCTAGGTGTGTGTGCGTGTGTGTGTGTGTGCAATACATTTTAGAATGTTAATTTGCTAGTCAGGGCTGTAATTACCAGGAAATAAGATTGTATTATTGAATAGTTCAGAGGTACTTAATTAGTAAGGTGTGTGACAGTGTGTGAGAGGCAGAGAAACTGGACTAGTTAGTCTGTAATCTCAGACTGGTCTGTGTGGTTGTTGCATCATTGTCTGTGATTTTAATCCAATAAACCGTGCCAGGAAGCAGCAGGGCTCTGATCTCTCTCCCCTGATTGCCTCTCTCACTGACATACTGTACGTGTAGTTATTTAACAGACACCCTCATCTGATCTCTCTCCCCTGATCGCCTCTCTCACTGACATACTGTACGTGTAGTTATTTAACAGACACCCTCATCTGAATCCACTCACTTGTAAAACATGTAAAACATTATCAGCTCTTGAACTTGGGGTTGTTACCAGCTTGCTTAACCACGCAAGCGAGCTTTGGGTTGAGAGTATGTGTGTGTGTGTGTGTGTGTGTGTGTGTGTGTGTGTGTGTGTGTGTGTGAGACAGAGAAACGGGGTTGATAGTGCCTACTATCTCAAGCAGTCGGGCTACACTTTGTGCCTGTCAGTGAACTAACAGTGTCCCACTGTAATCTTTAACCCTTAGAGACCTATTGACGCAAAGTGTGTCAAAAAAACACACCCATTCTTCTCTGTTAAATTACTCCGGAACTATTCATCGCAGCTGAGATGAAACCTTTATCTCATAACAAAGCAGAAGTGGGGCTTTCCAATGAGATTTTCACACTAGTCTGTACGATTCAGAATTCAAATTGTAAAAAAACATTGGAATGAAATCAAATTGCATCATATTTACAGTCTATACCGCTCACCTGCGCACCCATTACTCTCGTTTGGATTACTCGCAAACCCGTGATCCCATAGATATGGCAAGCATGTCAGATGAAAGAGGAGACACAGGGCTAGCCATTGATAACAAGCACATCTTTCTGAGTCAAAGCGATCACATTATATAAACAGACAAAGTGACCGCATATAGCTCAACCTACCCAACATTTTCGTGTGTTTCTCTCTGGCAAAGCATGTTCATTATCCTATGCTATCATGTGTCCTATAGCAAATCCTAGCAAATTCCTGCATGATATCCAATTCAAGGCTCACATTGCATCCCACTTTGTTCAACAAAGAAACACTTTTTTTGCCTTTGCTTTGTTCATTGCAGTAAAAAAGTTGTTGTAGAGAATGGTCATGAGTTCACACACAGGCTACTGCGCATGCTCGGGTCAAGTCAGGTCAGATCAGCTCCTGTCACAGATGTGGAGCGCAGAAAGGTCATTTTTCATCACTAAATAAAAAATGGCATTTATTTCTGGAAGGCACACACCACATATCTGGAGTCTCCTTGCACCACTAAAGGTAGTGAGAATGCCCTGAAAACAGATCAGGCATCATAGGGTTAATAATTATGTGAGACATTTGCACTGATGAACCATCCAAAGGCGAATGTGAATTAAATAGTCTTGATGAAGAAACAGTTAATTTCTATAACTTTGTCTCCGTTTCTGTATATGACCCCCTCCCCCTCGAGAAACACATTATTTCCACTCACGCAAAGGCATCAACACTCCATCTGTCTTTCACTCACACACACACACACACACACACACACACACACACAGTCAAGCCCAGGTCAGCAACAGTCATTTCCCTTACTTTGAGGTCTCCAAACCAGATTTCATAACAGTACCAAACACACACACACACACACAGGCACACTACACCCCACACACACCCTGAGCTGAAATGTGGTGTTGTAAACAGAGGATTAAATGACCAGAGCCTTGGAGGCGCCTAATGGCTGAGAGTGAATGTAGTGTGTTTGTTTGTGTGTGTGTGTGTGTGTGTGTGTGTGTGTGTGTGTATAACAAAAGCACACTCCCATGCAAGGCTCAGCCCTTAGGCCTTTATGCCATGACACAGGTTTGCCATGGCCTTCATTTTCTATGGCCTCCATCGTTTTAACATTCCATATGTTATCTTAATGCAGAGGAATTAGATTGGGAACCAAATAGAACGTTCAAGCATTGTTTTTGTTTTTATTGTTGAAAGGGTCTATATCTATCAACAGCCACTTAATTTCCCCCCCCCCCTAAGTGCTCGAGAAAGCTATGTTTTGATTGTCTGATATAGTATATGAGGCAGTCTGGCCTGCTTTGTTTGTACAAATGCAGGATTGTTTATAGTTACCAGAGTTTGTTTTGCTTTGTTTATTGAGCATGCACAGAAGGGACGCTTTGAAAAGCATGAGGATGAACGCAAATCGGCTGAATTTGACCAAAAGTGCTTTGGATTGTGTTTGTAATCGAGGACTGCACCTTTAAGTGCTGCAGGAGAGGTGCCAAAAGAGGGCTCATATTCAACATGGGAGTTATCGGCTGAAGTGACAAATCTCCCACCATGGACTCTAACGTTTTGATGAGGTTATATCCTCATCATGCATGTACTGCACCATTTTAAAATAAATAATAATAAAATAAGCAAGCTAAACATCTGTGTGTTCCCTGGGCGATCCCTTCCTTTTTACCGCATGACCGGTCCTCCCCCTGTACAGCACTGGAGCGTTAACAAGAAGCGCGGTGGACATAATCACTGAGGGAAAGTTAGGGACAACATGTGTTGGGTGGACATCACTGGGGGAAAGTTGGGGACAACATGTGTTGGGTGAAATAATATGACGGGGACATGTGAAAGTCTGACATCTTGAATGCCCCTGGTTGCCAGGGAAACTAGCTGATGAAAGACCTGTGGGGGTCTGCCCTTTTAAAGCGTGTGTGTGTGTGTGTGTGTGTGTGTGTGTGTTTGCAAGGACTAAGCCCTGCTTCTGTGTGTATGTATGTGTGTTAGTCCCACACCAACAGGGCTTTATCCTAAGTCTTTCCATGGTCAGCCACTCTCATGGCAATTGTTAACTCAACTAAGTCCAGGACTACACATTTTCCCAGATTTTTAACGTAGTCCAGGACAACACACTCATCCAGAGTTTGAAACTTAGTTCAGGACAACACACTCATCCAGAGTTTGAAACTTAGTCCAGGACAACACACTCATCCAGAGTTTGAAACTTAGTCCAGGACAACACACTCATCCAGAGTTTGAAACTTAGTTCAGGACAACACACTCATCCAGAGTTTGAAACTTAGTCCAGGACAACACACTCATCCAGAGTTTGAAACTTAGTCCAGGACTGCACACTCATCCAGAGTTTGAAACTTAGTTCAGGACTGCACACTCATCCAGAGTTTGAAACTTAGTCCAGGACAACACACTCATCCAGAGTTTGAAACTTAGTCCAGGACAACACACTCATCCAGAGTTTGAAACTTAGTTCAGGACAACACACTCATCCAGAGTTTTATAAAGAAATCAGATGGCTTCTCTGCTCTCCCGGCTTTTCTCAGAAATGAGAAAGAGAGAGAGAGATTTACTCTGTTTCTGTAAATTTCTATGTGCTGTGGCAACACTTTCTATTTGTGTGGTCATGCCAATAAACCTTATTGAATTGAATTGAATTGAATTGAATTGAATAGAAGGGAGAGAGAGAGAGAGAGAGGAATAGAGAGAGAGAGAGACACAGAGAGACCGAGAGGGGAAGAGAGAGAGGAAGAGGGAGGGAGAGAGAGAGAGAGGAAGAGAGAGAGACAGATGGGCGGTGAGTGGGGTCAGAAAATGACCATGCGTCCAGTTTGATCTTTGTGGAATTGGTGAGGTTCACAGGTAGCCTAGAAATCTAGACGCACCCTAGTGGCAGCAAATGTAATTTGCAGCCAGGGTCATCTAGCAACTCTCTGTTGGCTTGCGAGCTGGAAAAACCAAACTCTAGTCAGGCCAATCACATCGTGTATAGAGTCAGTGAGTGGGCTTCACATAATGACGGCAGACTTGCAACCGTTTCGGCGTGAATTCCCGGCTACTTGAAAAAAAAGAAGATGGATGCTGCTGCTGGTGAACAGCAGTCTTTCGAATCGTCAATGCTACTGACTGTTTCTTCTACTGTGTAACGTAGGTAGCGATAGCCTTTTCACAACGGCGACACCTCTGTTCAGGAGAATATTGCAACTAGTGTCTCGACCACCACGCGCGAGTATAAATGGTTACGGCGCTCCCATGACGTCACATTGTAGCGCTACAGGTCGGGAATGGCTAGTATGCAGAGGCCTTTACTGTAGATGCTGCTGGAGTGTTAACCATCTCCACTCGACAGCCCAGTCCTGATGACCCACTGCGGCCTCTCATCTGCTTCGCTGAAGGGGAATGTGGTTAAACGCTCACTGTGTGTGTGTGTGTGTGTGTGTGTGTGTGTGTGTGTGTGTGTGTGTGAGCGCTGCCAGCATTTCAGAAAGGCAGATTTTCCACTGCTCGTGTCACTGCCAACGGTGACTCAGTCACTGCTGAAAGACATACGGCTGAAACGTCCACAAGAATGCTCGCTTTCTGTACTCCCTCTTTCTCTCTCTTTCCATCCCTATTTCTTTCTTTTTCTCTTCCCTCTCTTTTTCTCTTTCTCTCTCTCTCTCTCTCCCTCTTCATCTCTCCCTCTCTCCCTCTTTCTCCTCTCTCTCTTCCTCTTGCTGTCTTGTTCTTACTCTCTCTCCATCCCTATTTCTTTTTCTCCCCCCCCCCTCTCTCTCTCCCTCTCTCTCTTTCTGCCCATGGGCATCCACAGGCTAGTCCTCTTAAAGTGGAGGTTGTCAATGGAAAACTTGAGACACGTTTTGCCTCTGAATTCAGAAATAGCCTCCATCTCCTTTAATTAGAGCCGTTTCTGAAGCCCGGTGGCGTCCTGGTGCTGAGGGACTAGCCTGGGATCAGGGCTATCAGGGATAGTCTCACCCGACAGGGTTAAGGGCGTTCACACCAGGAACTATAACTATAATTGATAAAAGCATCCACACTGACCAACTATAAGGAAAGTCTCTCTTTGTGTTCATGAATGTGGTGGCTAAACTTTAATGAATTCTGATTGGCTGTTAGCTTTTATCATTCTCAAAATCACTCTGAAAGTTAGCCCCAACAATATCATTCGTATAACTATAACAATATGTTGTTGTTGTTTATGTTTATGTATAGTTTATGTGTAGTATGTAATTAGCTAAGACGATACTTTTTTGCGGCTAGTGTGCTAGTCTCAGCAGACGGTGTTAGCGTGCTAGTCTCAGCAGACAGTGTTAGCGTGCTAGTGTCACCAGACAGTGTTAGTGTGCTAGTGTCACCAGACAGTGTTAGTGTGACAGTGTTAGCGTGTTAGTCTCACCAGACAGTGTTAGCGTGCTAGTCTCACCAGACAGTGTAAGTGTGCTAGTGTCACCAGACAGTGTTAGTGTGACCGTGTTAGCGTGTTAGTCTCACCAGAGAGTGTTAGCGTGCTAGTCTCACCAGACAATGTGCTAGTGTCACCAGACAGTGTTAGCATGCTGTTGTGTCTGTTTTTAGTTCTCTGTTCCTTCTCCGTTCCGTCTATACTTAGTTCTCCCTGTTCTGTCACTGTTCCTTCTGTTCTGTCTGTGTGTCCTCAGTTCTGCCTCTGCACTCCGTTCTTCATGTGTTCTCCGTGTTCCTCAGTGTTCTCCGTCTCTCTCTGTTCCATCTCTGTTCTCGGTTCTCTCCCTGAGTTCTGTGTGAACAGACACTTCTCACGTGCACATTCCTCACAAATGCTCTCCTCTCTGTCTTTGTTTACTTTCTTACCAGTGTGTGCCTCTCTCACACACACACACACACTCAGTTACTCAGTCACTTGCGTACCTTGTGGTTCATTCAAGGTCGCTCATAAACACTTGCGTCTGTTACACCCAATTCCACTGTTATTGTCCGTTGATTTATAGTGACACAGAGAAGTGTGTGTCCCTGTATACTATGTGAATGGTGCACTTTGCCTACTTTAACTTGATATGTGTTGACAGTTTATGTGTGTGTGTGTGTGTGTGTGTTGAATTTAGCGATGCATTCTCTTGTAGAGTTTCTGTGTGTGTGTGTGCACATGTGAATGTGGTTACCCTTGTTAATTTGGGCAGTTGTCCTCACTGTAATTTCCAGTAGGGTGAGAGAATAGCTGCTTTCAGACCAACGTGTAAGTCCGCATGTTCTGCTGATGTCAAGCGGTTGGGCCGTATATCTGAACAACATAACCGGCCATTTGGAACTCCGAACTTAGCCTTAGGCTGTTACACTACTCCCCTGTGTGTGTGTGTGTGTGTGTGTGTGTGTGTGTGTGTGTGTGTGTGTGTGTGTGTGTGTGTGTGTGTGTGTGTGTGTGTGTGTGTGTGTGTAAGAATGTGAATGTACTGGTTAATGTGAGTGTTTGAATTTGTATGTGTTACATGTATACATGCACGTATACATGCATCATTAACTTTATGTGTGTGTGTGTTTTTTGTGTGAACAGTGAGAGTGTATCTGTGTTTGGGTACCATTAAATTGGTACCCAAGTGTTTTGAAACTGTTTGTATCCGTATACATGAATCATTAATTTGTTGATGTGTGTGTGTGTGTGTGTGTGTGTGTGGTGTGTGTGTGTGTGTGTGTGTGTGTGTCCCTCCAGCGTCCTGTATGAGGGTAAGGAGCGCCTGATCCAGGGCTGCGAGATCATCCAGGCGACGCCGTTCGGCCGCTGCGCTAACGTGAACAACAGCTCGGCCACGTCACAGCGCATCTTCATCACGTTCCGCCGCGACCGGCCAGTCCAGCCGCAGAACTCGCTGTCCGTCACCGACATCTGCGTCATCATCACCAGCAAGGGCGAGACGCCGCCACACACCTTCTGCAAGGTGGACAAGAACCTCAACTGCGGCATGGTGAGGACACGGGACACACACACGTACACACACACACACGTACACACACACACGTACACACACACACACACACACACACATGCATGTACACACACACACACACACACACACACACACACACATGCATGTACACACACACACACACATATGCACGTACACACACACACCTTCTGCAAGGTGGACAAGAACCTCAACTGCGGCATGGTGAGGACACACACAGACGCACACACACACGCACTTACACGCGCACACACACACGCACACACACACGCACGTACGCACACGCACACACACACACACACACACACGCACATACACACACACACGCACACTGTAGGGTGGACAAGAACCTCAAACACCCTCTGCTAGATTGTGAATTCCCATCACACACAGATATGCACACTTGTCGCATTCAGTTATAGATAACGACTGTGAACATAATCAGCCATCCAAACAGGAACTGGACTGTGAAATTGAATTTGAGTAAAAGAAAAGTTGTGTTTGAGTTGGTATTCAATCACTGAGCTGAAATTACAGCCATCCCTAACTCTCCTCTGGCCTCAATCTGGTCAGGAATCCATTATAATAATAACAACAGCAATAATAATAATAATAATAATAAATATAGCTGCAAGCAGCAATGAGGGGGCCAAGCAGGCAGTTCAGCAGTCCAGAAGTCCAGAATTTCCATGCAACTCAATGCCGTGGCATCAGGCATATAGCATTAAGCAGTCACAACAAGTTCCATGTCAAACAACCCAAGATTGGCTGAGTTACAAGGTCAAGTTTCACATCAAAACATAACTGATTTTGTGTGGCTGAACCAGGGCTGAGTGTCGCCGCCCCCTCACCCAGC
This sequence comes from Alosa sapidissima, assembly GCF_018492685.1. Taxonomy (NCBI): domain Eukaryota; kingdom Metazoa; phylum Chordata; class Actinopteri; order Clupeiformes; family Clupeidae; genus Alosa; species Alosa sapidissima. The sequence continues at coordinate 26,386,682 of NC_055974.1, forward strand.
CAGCCCACCGCCGCAACCGCCCCTGCCCGTCCCGTCCCACCCCGCCCCACCCTTGCACGCACGCATTAGAATTAACTGGATGGAACTCGCTGTCATCAGTTTCACATCAAAAATAAAAGATTGACTGAGATATGATCACACTCTCTGTGATTTAAACATAGAGGTCAACAATTGACGTCATAGGGTGTGTTGAACTCGGCTTGGCCCAAGGATTCCAATGATACCTCATTTTGCCATTCGGGTCAACAGGTCAAAAGTTACGTCCGTAAACACAAGTCCAACTTTGGCCTGTTGGTGGCACTAGAGCGCTTGAGGTGCCGGCATGAAACTTGGTGAAATGAATTATTGGACTGTCCCCAATTAGTGTGCAAAATTGTATAACTTCTTACCAGACGGTTCTATGGGCTGCCATTGACTTCCATTGCAAAATAATGCGCATCAGCAACTACTGGCCAAAATGCATTTTTGTCAATTACGGTGCCCCCTAGAGGTCAAATGTCACCAAATTTCTTGAGCGTCCTCCCGATGGGGTCTGAGGTACATGTACTAAATTTGGTTTTGATACATGAAAGCGTTGCTGAGATATGAAATCACTTCCTGTTTGGCGGCTTCGCCACAAATTTCGATTGGCTGTTACGGGCGAATGCTTTTGTCAATTGCTCCAGAAAATTAAACACTGATAAGGCATGGTCTGAAGATGGTCTGAGCCAATTTTGGTGAAAATCAGATGAAATTTGTGACCAGTGAAAACTTATTCATGTTTTTGATTAAATCCAATATGGCGACCAAGTCAATTACGATGACATCACAAGTTGGCTTAGGTCGGCCTAAGGACCTTCCACAGTATTGTCAGACACAACTAGTGCGTTTTAATTCTAACCACAACAGCAGCTACAGGCCAATAGGCATATTTCTTAATTACAGCGCCCCCTAGAGGTCAAAGGTCACCAGATTTTTTGAGTGCCCTACTGATGGGGTTATAAGTCCATGTACTAAGTTTGGTTATGACAGATGAAAGGGTGGCTGAGATATGAGCTCACTTCCTGTTTGGCGGCTTCGCCGCAGATTTCGTTTGGCGGTTACGGGCAAACAGTTTTAGTTCCGAAGATGAAAATTGATAACTTTTGTGCGGCTTGGTCTGAAGATGTTATGTGCTAAGTTTCGTGAAAATCGGACAAACTATGTGAGGTGTGAAACTTTTTAAAGGTTTTTGACAAAATCCAAAATGGCGGAAAATCCATCATGGCGGAAAATGACGTCGTAGGGTGCGTTGAACTCGGCTTGGTCCAAGGATTCCAACGGTACCTCATTTTTGACAATCGGCCATACGGGTCAAAAGTTACGTGCGTGAACGCAAGTCCAACTTTGGCCTGTTGGTGGCGCTAGAGCGGTCAAGGTGCCAACATGAAACTTGGTGAAATTAATCATGAGACTGTCCCCAATCAGTGTGCCAAATTTCACAACTTTTTACCAGACGGTTCTATGGGCTGCCATAGACTTCCATGGCGGAATAATAATAATAATAAGAAAACTAACAAACACAATGGGTGCCTTCGCAGCTTCGCTGCTTGGCCCCCAATAAAAATAAATAAATATATATATTTATTCCACTGCTTGGTTGAATTTCCCATTGTACTACGTAATTTAGAACGACCATTAACATAATGTTATTTGCACACCTATGAAGTAGATCCATTTTCGTATCACACTTGTATATTAATTCGCCGAACTCGTTGTGAAGTTTAAATGAACTGTCACGTTGCATCCGAGCTGTAAAATGCAGACGTTCAGAACAGCAACATTGTAGCATATGACGGAGGTGACTTTTAACTAGATGGATGGCAGCAGGCTAAGTAAAATAGCGATGTTTCAAAGCTAAAGTTAATCAGAATCCTGGCATATGCCCGCTTGACAACGGGAGAGATAGAACTATCGACTGGCCTTTGGCCGTAGCAACCATCCATTTAGAACTAGTAACGGCAGTTTGTCCTGCAAGTTGAGAAATTAGTTGAAATGTATCGGGGGGGAAAGTAGTTCTGCAAACAAGACAGTGTTAGCGATTAAAACGTTTAAATTGTAACAGGAAATGAACACAACGCAAGTGGCAACAGTGGAATAAGCGGGATAATGGACTCCACGGTGGTCTGTTCACAGAAACGAATGCACTTGCGAGATTTAAACTGCCCTTCGCTGCGTGTCGGGCCGTATTACAACCTCGACCGTGCATTAATTTCTGTTAACAGACCACCGTGTCGTCCATTATCCCTTACATATATATATATATATATATATATATATATTATCATTATAACAATAATGATAATAACAGAAATTATTATTAGTAGTAGTGGTAGTGGTGGTAGTAGTAGTACTATAGTAGTAGTGTAGTAGTAGTGTAGCAATAACAATGGTTTTTATCTGTTGGTCCTTGGACATTAGCATTAGACACAGGCAGCCTGAGCAGTAGCATTGGTGCCTTGGACATTAGCATTAGACACAGGCAGCCTGAGCAGTAGCATTGGTGCCTTGGACATTAGCATTAGACACAGGCAGCCTGAGCATTGGTGCCTTGGACATTGGCATTAGACACAGGCAGCCTGAGCAGTAGCATTGGTGCCTTGGACATTAGCATTAGACACAGGCAGCCTGAGCATTGGTGCCTTGGACATTAGCATTAGACACAGGCAGCCTGAGCAGTAGCATTGGTGCCTTGGACATTAGCATTAGACACAGGCAGCCTGAGCAGTAGCATTGGTGCCTTGGACATTAGCATTAGACACAGGCAGCCTGAGTTTGATAAGCAACCATTGCGAGTTGATAAGCAACGGCTCTACAGTGAAACAGTCATTTCCTTCTATTTGCTCCTGGCAGTACAAAGACAAAAAATCATCAAGCAGTACAAAAATAATGCCATGATGAAATGATGTGCTGTCTCTGGGGAAGACGAATCATTAGTCATTCCAGTGGACCAGTATCAAAGAGTTTCAGGGCATTTCATTTACATCGGGCTGAGATTGGAATGTGGTTGTTATGGATTTAGTTAAGTGTGTGTGTGTGTGTGTGTGTGTGTGTGTCCACGTCTGTGACTGTCTGTCTGTCTGTGTGTGCGTGTGTGTGTGTGCCCAAGTCTGTGACTGTCTGTCAGTCTGTGCGTGTGTGTGTGTGTGCATTCATGCATGCAAGATTTGCATTTACAATCATTCATTTAGCTGATGCATTTGTCCAAACAATCAAGGTACGGTGTGAATAGTACATGCGGTTGTGTAATAATACGTGCTGCCTGAATAGAGTGACTGCTCAGAGTCAAGTTAAGTCATAAGGACAGACAGACTAGAGAAGAAGCAGACCAGACAATCAGTCATGTATGTGTGTGTGTGTGTGTGTGTGTGTGTGTGTGTGTGTATGTGTGTGTGTTTTCATCCACAGACCAGACAACCAGTCGTGTGTGTGTGTGTATGTGTGTGTATGTGTGTGTGTTTTCATCCACAGACAAGACAGCCAGTCATGTGTGTGTGTGTGTGTTTTCATCCACAGTGGGGATCCAGTGTTTTTCTTTGCTACAAGAAGTCAGTGTCTGCCTCCAACTCCATCGCTTACAA
>NC_055974.1:26401599-26404099 GCF_018492685.1 Alosa sapidissima
CCTTTCTTTATCTCCACTTCTTGTCCTCCACATGCTTGCACAGGTGTCTCTATTTGCATCAGCATTTGCATGTATTCATTTAGCTGACACTTGTATCCATAGTCAAATGAGGACCAGCATTCAACCTGCGTTGCCCAAGAGACCGTAGTATAGCAATACAGAAATACTGACTTGTGTGTTTATTGTGTGTTTGTACTGTATATGTATTGAGAGTTCAGCTCTGTCAGCTTCAAGGACAGAGTTGGATATTTCAGACACCATCTCCTTTACTTACTGTACACACACACACACACACACACACACCACACACACAGACACAGTATCTATTTCCTGCCAGCCTTGGGGCTGTGCCAGGCTGTGTTGGCACAAGTGCCCGCCCCCGTGAGTGCCCATCTCTGGCCGCTGCCACCTCCCCTCTCCCCTCTCATCTGTCAGGGCGTGGGTGCTGCTCAGCAGAATAAACGAGGAGTCATTGGGCTCTAATGGGTATCATGTCTGGATCAATCACTTCACTAGTGTCTTCCTCCTCCTCCTCCTCCTCCTCTTCCTCTCATCTTCCTCCTCCTCCTCTCATCTTCCTCCTCCTCCTCCTCTTCCTCTCATCTTCCTCCTCCTCCTCTTCCTCTCATCTTCCTCCTCCTCCTCTCATCTTCCTCCTCCTCCTCCTCCTCCTCTCATCTTCCTCCTCCTCCTCCTATCCTCACATCTTCCTCCTCCTCTCCTCACATCTTCCTCCTCCTCCTCATCTTCCTCCTCCTCCTCATCTTCCTCCTCCTATCCTCACATCTTCCTCCTCCTCTCCTCACCATCTTCCTCCTCCTCTCCTCCTCTCATCTTCCTCTCCTCCTCTTCTCATCTTCCTCCTCCTCCTCTCCTCCTCCTCGCGTCTTCCTCCTCCTCTCCCCGCATCTTCCTCCTCCTCCTTCTCCTCCTCCTCGCATCTTCCTCCTCCTCTCCTCCTCCTCTTTCTTCTCCACCTCCTCTCCTCCTCTCATCTTCCTCCTCCACTCCTTCTCTCCTCCTCCTCCTGCACCACCCTCTCCCAGAAGAATGAACTGAAGCTTCATCAGTCCTCAGTATGTAATGAGTTTATATGTAATGTAATGTTCTATCCTCTCTCTCCCTCTCTCTGTTTTTTTCTCTGCCTGTTATTCTCTTTTCTTCCCTCCCCCTCTCTCTCTCTCTTTCTCTCTCTCCCTTTCTTCCTCTCTCCCTCTCTCACTCTCCAACCCCCTCTCTCTTTCTCTCTCTCCCTTTCTTCCTCTCTCCCTCTCTCACTCTCCAACCCCCCTCTCTCTCTTTCCTCTTTCTCTCTCTCCCTTTCTTCCTCTCTCCCTCTCTCACTCTCCAACCCCCTCTCTGTCTCTGTCTCTCTCTCTCGGTCTCTCTCTCTCTTTCCCTCTTCCACTCTCTCTCTTTCCCTCTCTCTCTCTCTCTCTCTCTCTCTCTCTCTCTCTCTCTCTCTCTCTCTCTTTCCCTCTTCCACTCTCTCTCTTTCCCTCTCTCTCTCTCTCTCTCTCTCTCTCTCTCTCTCTCTCTCTCCCCATCTCTCCCTGTCTCTCTCTTAGTTATGAGACGTTCCCTGCCCTGTGTCTGGACCTGTTTGACCGCCCTCCTGAGCTGCGTCCAGCTCTCAGCAGTCGAGCCGCGGGGGCCAGTCTGTCCAATAGCCCCGCCCTGCTGGCCAAGAGGACCAAACAGGTACGTCGCCTCCGACACCCTCCCACCACCCTCCAGCATCCCACAATGCACTGCACCAGACTCTTCAGTCGAGGGACTAACCAGTTACTTGAAAGGTATTAGAGATTGCTGCAAGTCCCTCTGGTAACTTCTGAGTGTCCTCTTGTCTAGGGGTGAATGGACGCCTTGCTAAGGTGATGACCAACTCATTAAAGACTTCAAACAAACAAAGAAAAAAAAGTGTCGTTGCACACTCAAACTATACAAATATTTTATTTTATTTGACCAACGAATGCCCCTCCAGTGAGTTTTTACATACAAAACTACACTGTAGCTGACCAATGTCCCATGATTCCCTGCAGAACACACACTGATTATCGAGGTCCCCATCAACATCCGATAGTACTTAACTACATCTTGCACCTGCTAGACATTGGGTGCCCCCATAGATATATATATACTGACAGTGCACTACACTTCCTGGTCCATACGCCACCCAGTATCGCATTATCCCACAATTCCTTGTAGCATACTCGATTGTCCGCAGTTTGCCCACAATCATCCCACAATGCAACAGCCCATAATGCACCAGCGTAGCTCCAGATATAATCATTTGGGTCTCAGTGATGCCATCTGCCTACCCCACTGGTGACACCTCAGGGCTTCCAATCCCAACAGATGACAAGATATATTCACTCACACACATACACCAGATATCCACACACACACACACACGCGCGAGCACGCACACATAGCCACACACACACACACACACATACACATATCCACACACATACACACACATATCCACAATCACACA
>NC_055974.1:26416599-26419099 GCF_018492685.1 Alosa sapidissima
TGTGTGTGTGTGTGTGTGTGTGTGTGTTTTGTAGCTTCTACCTGAAGCCAAGTGAGTCTGGCGACAGCCTCCAAGGCACTCAGCCAATCACCATCTCCGAACAGAAGGTCGGCTCCACCCCCAACCCCAGCAACTCCAGTGACCTCATGAGCTTCCCAGAATCCACCGAGGAAGGAGATGAGGACGAGGAGACCGCCAGCAGTCGAACTGCCGCACAGAAGACGTAGGTTACACACACACACACACACACACACTCATCCATTAGCATTTACACACACTTACACACATATAGATTGTGTGATCTAAGAGTTTATTCCCTGATGTGCATGTGTGTGTGTGTGTGTGTGCGTGTGTCTGTGTGTGTGTGTCTTGTGCGCGTGTTCTCGTGTGGATGTGTGTGTGTGTCAGGTTGGTTCTGGAGCCGGCGCAGTCGGACCCTCTGGGCATTGTGGAGAAGCGTGGCACCTCTCTGACCCGGAGCAACAGCGTTGGCGGACCCCTGCAGAGCCTGAATGCCAGCCAGCGGCCCAATCACGGCATCTCCACCACCAGCCTGCCCAATAGCCTGCATGATGTGGCGGTGAGGGGCGGGACTACACTGCAGTCCTGTAATACTATTGGGCTATTTTCTTAGGGACGGGTGTATGGGCTAGAGGGTGCTGTGTCCCAGGGAGTGTGTGTGCATGTGTGTGTGTGAATCTGTGTGTGTGGAGGGGATGGGATGGTTGGTTTGCATTTCTCTGGCAGAACATGATCAATGTTCTATTCTTGTTCCTTTACCCAGGATTCCTTGGGGCAGAAGCGTCCCAATCCGAAGCCAGTGTCGGTTCCGTACCTGAGTCCTCTGGTGCTGAGGAAGGAGCTGGAGTCTCTGCTGGAGAATGAGGGGGACCAGGTACACACTACACTACACTACACTACACTACACATCACTACACAACAGCACACTACACTACACTACACAACACTACACTACACTACACTACACTACACATCACTACACAACAGCACACAACAGCACACTACACTACACAACACTACACAACAGCACACAACACTACACAACACTACACAACAGCACACTACACTACACTACACTACACTACACTACACTACACAACAGCACACTACTCAACACTACACTACACAACAGCACACTACACTACACTACACAACACTACACAACAGCACACTACACTACACTACACTACACAACACTACACAACACTACACAATAGCACACTACACAACACTACACAACACTTCACAACAGCACACAAAACTACACTACACTACACTACACTACACAACAGCACACTACACTACACTACACTACACTACACAAGATTACACTACACTACACAACACTACACAACAGCAATACACTACACTACACTACACTACAGAAGACTGTGCAACACTACACTAAGATTACACTACACTACACTACACAAGACTGTGCAACACTACACTACACTACACAAGACTGTGCAACACTACACTACACTACACTACACTACACAAGACTGTGCAACACTACACAACACTACACTACACTACACTACACTACACTACACAAGACTGTGCAACACTACACTACACTACACTACACTACACTACAGAAGACTGTGCTACACTACACTACACTACACTACAGAAGACTGTGCAACACTACACTACACTACACTACACTACACAAGACTCTGCAACACTACACTACACTACACTAGTGTTTTTCAACCTTTTTTGTCCCATGGCACACTAACATCCTGTGTGAAGAAAAAATAAACATACCATAGCCTAAAACTTCAAATAATACACAGATATGGCCTTATTATGGCTTCTATGCAAGACCTGCTCCATAAAACAAGCGCCCTCTGTTTCATTACACTACACTACAGCACACAACAGCACACTACACTACACTACACAACACCTTATTATGGCCTCTGTTTCATTTGTAGGTGACTATATCTATAATTTAATTGTTGTTATGAACTGGATATGTGATGATTCTGTGGATAAGTATAAGTATAAGTATATATACTCTTTTGATCCCGTGAGGGAAATTTGGTCTCTGCATTTATCCCAATCCGTGAATTAGTGAAACACACACACAGCACACAGTGAACACACAGTGAGGTGAAGCACACACTAATCCTGGCGCAGTGAGCTGCCTGCAACAACAGCGGTGCTCGGGGAGCAGTGAGGGGTTAGGTGCCTTGCTCAAGGGCACTTCAGCCGCTTCCTACTGGTCGGGGTTCGAACCGGCAACCCTCCGGCTACAAGTCCGAAGTGCTAACCAGTAGGCCATGGCTGCCCCTGTGGGATATGGGGCCCCCGTTGTACAATGCCTGCATGCCACAAATAGTGCAATCACACAATCAATGAGAGTATGTGCTTATAAATTCTTTGATGCAACAGTTGCTTTTCTGGACCAGTGAGTGACATTTGGGTAATTTTCTGCGGCACACCTGATGATCTCTCACGGCACACTAGT
>NC_055974.1:26424099-26429099 GCF_018492685.1 Alosa sapidissima
TATTGTAATGTAGAATCTCCATTTTCTCCTGCAGTTTAACACCTTTTAACACCAAGTGATTTCTCACCTTTTTTTGTACAGTCTGCTTGTGTCCTTTCCTCAGAGGTGGACAACAGAAGCTGATCCTCTCCTCCGACAACCACCAGACCTGGACCCAGCACGGCCAATGACCGGCAATGGAGGTGACCCCCAGTCCAGGTCATGGACCGCTTTCCTATACATGGGTTAAATGAGTTAAGACTTCATTGGAGATCTCTACTGAGAAAAAGCTTTTAGTTTTAGTAGTTGTTTTTAATAAGCTTTAAGCTTACTAGGCTTACCATCCTTAGGCTTTAGTACTAGGCTTACCACCCTTAATCCATGTATGGGAAAGTTATGTGAAACTTTTTAAATCCAGCTTTATGGCTAAAACCACAACCCTCCAGGGCCCCTTCGGACCAGGTCTGGGTATGAGGAGGAGGAGAGGGGGCTCTTTGAAGGCCTCCACCATGTCGATTCCCTTCTGTACCGTCCTGTGGAATGAATGTTGGTCTACGCCTACAGAAATATACTGCAATAAATGAGTTTGGACATGATTGAACTAGGGGGGCCTCTCTGGTTTTATTTAAGGTAGATTGGTCGTTTTATTCACCCTGAGGGAAATTCTTCCACTGTATTTGACCCATTCATGGTAGTTAGCGAACACACACACACACACACACACACACACACACACACACACTAGGAGTAGTGGGCAGCCATTACTGGGGCATTGGGGGAACAGAACAGTTGGGGGTTATCCCTAGCTCAAAGGCATCTCATGGATCGAACCAGCCACCCTTCAGTCACAAGTCGTATTCCCTAACTAGTTAACCAGTACACAGTACCACGGCAGCCCTGAAGTTGATGACTGATATTGGGAGGGACTGTCAGACCCACGAGATTGGAGTAGGCACCTTACATGCAAATATTATTTTGAGACGAGGCGAAGAACAATCTTCTCTATGTATTGATTAAAGAGTCTAGTATAACGAGTCACTATATATCAAAATGTATCATGTAAAAACAACGCAATTTGTATTAAATAGCTAGCCTGGGTGTTAAATAGTAGCATGGCAAAACAAATTAATGTGTAACAAAAAACAATCTTAGAGAAACAAGGAAATGTCTATCAAAACCGATTCTGGCAAACCAAATAAAAACATGCCTTCCTAGCCCAGTCCAGAAAAACAACTTCAACGAAAACAAACCAAAAGTCAATAACATTGCTGGTTAAGAAACCAAGTACATGTGTCATGTCTGTGGTAACAGGAAAAGGAAGAGCATGACAACAACTGTTAGCCGCTGTGTTTCCGATAACAACGTGAGTGTGTGTTGCCGTGGTGCTATCGGTGTTTTTTTTAGGATACAATGGTAAACAAACAAATACAAACCTAGAATAGAATAGGTCTTTATTGTCATTGTCACAGGTACAATGAAATTTAAAGTGTTCTCCAATCAGTGCATCATGAATTGGGTCTATAAAGATATAATTTAAGTGGTAATGTTAGAAATAAATAGAAACATATAACATATACATAAACACAGTCATTGCATAAAAAACAGTATGAACATACAACTACAGACATGCATACTTTTTGCACATTCTTTTTGCAGCATTGAGGGTGGTTATTATAGTTGGATCAAACTTAATTGAACGAAAATAGGCCTACCCAACTGGAACTGTTTGAGTCTATTTGTCCTTGCGTTAATTGATCTGTACCGTCTGCCTGAAGGCAACAGTTCAAACGGAGTGACCGGGATGGTGGGTGTTCTTTATAATGTTCTGAGCTTTTTTTGAGACAACGGGAACTGTGTAGTTCTTCCAGTGTGGGGAGATGGCAGGCGACGATCTTTTTGACCCTCTGGACCGCTTTCCTCTGAGCTATATGTTCGTATGCTCTCAATGGCGGCACAGTAAAAGGACACCAGCTGTCTTTGTGTGGCGTTACTCCTCCTGAGTGTTCTCAGGAAGTACAGTCTCTGCTGGGCCTTTTTTATTAGCAGCTCAGAGGTGTTCACGCTCCAGGATAGGCTCTCCTCCATGTAGACGCCCAGGAGGCGGAAGTCTGCCACCCTCTCCACACGGTCCCCGCTGATGATTAATGGTGGGATCTCTGTTTTCTTTCTCCTGTAGTCTATGATGTGTTGCTTGGTCTTTGAGGTGTTGAGGAGCAGGTTGTTGGCCCTGCACCATGTTGACAGCCGCTCCACCTCATCTCTGTAGGCAGACTCACTGCCCCCTCTGGAGATGAGCCCCATCACTGTGGTGTCATCTGCAAACTTCACCATTGGGTTGCTGTGATGGACAGGGGAGCAGTCGTGTGTGTGTAGAGGGTGTAGAGCAAGGGACTCGGCACACAGCCCTGGGGAGAGCCGATACTGAGGCTTAAGGCTAAGGCCGTGGTATGTGGTGGCCCATTCTGAAGGTGCCGTGTAAAATGTCCGCCAAAAATCAATTCATACTCCACATTCCATAAAAGATGGGGGCAGTATACCTCCAGAAAGTGAGCTGGTTTACCCTAGAGTAACAACCGAGACTCGTGTATTGCAGTTTGGCTAGCGGTTATGTTGTCCGCATACTGCCTCCCATGGCCGAAACTGGTATTATGACACCTGTCGGGCTGTGGCTAGTAATTTAGCATGCTAATTCAGGTTGATATCTCTGCAGCACTATACCTTGTTATTTTTTTAATGACATCATCGCCCATATTTCTACTCATTCTTTTGATGCGTGTAGCTCATCTTTTGGATATTTTTACCTCAATTCTTACACATGGCACCTTTAAACACTGTTTACATATGTATCCCCAGAGTGATATACATACGGAAACATTTTCATTTTTTGCCTACTAATCAAGCCAGTCATCCCACGTTTCCTCTCTCTCCAAGTGTCTTCTGTTCCCTGTAGTTTGAAGACCCATTTTGACACACACACACACAAGGTCAATTTCTCCCACTAGGGCGGGACGGAGGGAGACGTCTTGGGGGATGTTTACACCCTAAACATCCCCGCAGCTGATGCATATCTGCGTGTCAGCTCAGTTTCACTCCGTTCAACAGCCCCTTGACAGCCAGCAGTAGAGTTTGAGGCAACTGTAGCGTCCAGTGGAGAATTCTAGTTCCAATTCTAGTTCTAATTCTAATTCTAGTTCTAATTGCTGTTTTTCCCATTCACCAAAGATTTGTGATTTGCTAGATGAGCTGCTGCTGCAACGTTCTAAAACCTTGCAACTGCAGCTAGACATGGTGAAAGCTTTGCGACGGCTTGCAACAGCTGGCAACGACATGCAACATTTAATTCACACTGCTGCAACTCCTTTCTGCAATGATTTTGTGCTGTCGCGAATCTTTGATGTGAATTGGGCATGAGGATTAGTACAGTATATGGGGTCTAGACATCTTATGGTAATGCTGTTTTTCCCTATAAGGAGTATTATATGGGGTCTTGCTGCCTGTAAATTCAAAGGGCAGGTGGAAGTTCCTGTTTATGTTATAATAATTTTGTGTGTGTGCAACTTTTTAATTTCTAGTCAGCAGTGAAACAAAGCTAGAATTTGAACAAAAGTTGTCAGCACAATTTCATCTCAAAGCAGCGTGTGTGTGTGAGACAGAGAGAGAGAGAGAGAGAGATGTGTATTATATTGACAAAAATATTGAGATACCTGGCCATTACACCTATAGGAACTTGACAACCCTTTCTAAATATAGAATAGCTATATAGCTAGAATAGCTTCCACTCTTCTGGGAAGGCCACAGGTTTGTGTGTGATCCCACATACTGATGTTGGATGGGAAGGCCTGGCTCGCAATATCCGTTGGTTTATCCCAAAGGTGTTGGGATTGAGGTCAGGGCTCTGTGCAGTCCAGGCAAGGTCTTCCCACACCTCACCTAACCATGTCTGTAACAACCTTGATTTGTATACCTTGTGACATTATCATCACTGAGCTCTTGAGGACGACCCAGACCCAGAATGCAGACCGCATGCTTTGGTACACTGTGGCCATGGGTCTGAAATTAACACATGAATTCAGTGATTAAATGGGTTTGTGTCCCAGAACTTTTCTCCATAAAAGTGACTATGTTGTGAAACTTCTGATGCAAAATTATTCAACTGTTCCCCAATGAGTGGTTTATTCTTAGAACATGTAATAATCAAACTCATCTAAACTGCTGATGTAATGTGTGTTGTTTACCTTGGGTGTTCCTGAATAATGAGGACTGGCCATAGGCTATCGTATGTCCTCACAAACCCATGTGGTTGCCAGGTGTTAATGTTCCCATGTTTCTGCTTGGCTAGAACATGGCCATCCTGTAAACAGCTGCCAACTTCTCGGGAATGTCAACAATGTGCCTATGAATGGAAGCTGACGGGAAATATTTGGCAAGCGATGACGCTTCTCCGGAACATTGTACTTTGCCTCGGAAATCCTGATTAGGGAGGAAAGACGCGGAGACGTGCCCTAGATATGCTTAATTAACTTAAGTGCGTGTCGCCTAACTGGTAGCCTATCCCACGACATGACAAAAACTACACAATTCCTAATGCCTGAAAAACTGCATGACCATGCAGAAACATTTAGGCCTACCTATTTCTTCTAGGCTTATCAATTGATGTATCACAAGGTGTCGCCTATGACTAGGCCTACGGCTGCCATTAGGTCAACATCTTTGGGTAGGCCTATTTTCGTTAAATTAAAGGGACACCAGGCAAGCCTGATGCTTTTTCTCTACGAAACTCCCCCTCGCTCGGTCTGAAGCTCTTTTCCTTTTCTTTGCGTCTTCCGTCAAGGGTTTTCGCTGCTTCTTCACCGGCTCTGCCGTTATACACACGTTTACAACAATCTCTAGGTTTCCTTAGCCTGCCTCAGTGCTGTAAACGGATCCTGCTTCTGTCGGCGGGTAGGATACACAGAACTTGCAAGTGGGATATTCTTCCTACAGGCAGTAGGGGCGGGCGAGAGAGCCTTCATTCGCCCTGT
>NC_055974.1:26434099-26574099 GCF_018492685.1 Alosa sapidissima
AGTTCCCTCCCTGACCAGCCCCATAGTTCCCTCCCTGACCAGCCCCATAGTTCCCTCCCTGACCAGCCCCATAGTTCCCTCCCTGACCTGCCCCATAGTTCCCTCCCTGCTTCTCCCTCGCTGATTCTCTGAAGGCTGTGAAAATCTCTGCAGGAGATGTGAATTTTGGCCTTGCTGTTGTGATGTTGATGTTGACTTGTGGGGGAATGCCAGAGCAAATTAATCAGTGAAGGGCTGTAATTGTGTCAGATGCACCACACACACACACACACACACACATACGCACACACGCACACACACACAGTATGTCTGACTGCCTTACATAAACCCTTAGCTGATGCAGTCATAAGGTCATGTTCTAAAATAGAACATGACATGATTCTGACAAGAATTGTGGGTAATGATTCTGTGAGGTATTCTGGGTAATGGCTGCTCCCGGTGCATAGAGCCGCAGTGGGAGACTTGTTAGCATTGCAGAACACACACACACACAGGCTCACACACAATTTTTTCATTGATTTGCCTGTCGTGTGTTTGAGAGAGAGAAAGAGAGAGTGTGTGTGTGTGTATTTTTCCCTCTGGCTTTCCTGGGGTCTGTCAGCTGTGCTGTGATATTCTCTCCCTGGGAAGGAAGATCTCTTCTCTTCTTTTCTCTTTTTTGTCTCTTTGTCTCTCTCTCTCATTTCTGTCTTTTCCTTCTGCATTAGTTCTGTTTGTCTCTTTCTCTCTATATGGAAATCTGTCTGCCTATTACAGACATCTCCTTGGTGTGTGTGTGTGTGTGCGTGCGTGCGTGTGTGTGTGTGTGTGTGTGTGTGGCAATCACAGACATCTCCTTGGTGTGTGTGTGTGTGTGTGTGTGGCAATCACAGACATCTCCTTGGTGTGTGTGTGTGTGTGTGCGTGCGTGCGTGCGTGCGTGTGTGTGGCAATCACAGACATCTCCCTGGTGTGTGTTTATGCCAATCACAGGTCCAACTGTGTTTTTCCTGTAAATCACGGTGTTATCACAAGTGTGTGAATGAATGAATGTGTGGTGTGGTGTGTATGCTTCTGTGTTTGTGTGTGCTTCTGTGTTTGTGTATGTGTGTGTGTGTGTATGCATGTCCAGGCAGAGATGCTGTAGGTGTGTGTGTGTGTGTGTGTGTGTGTGTGTGCTGCGGAGGCATGTTAAGAGGAAGATTGTAGGAGTGTGTATTATTAGACCAGCTTCTGAAGTATTGCCCGTGGGAGCGAGAGTGTGTGTGTGTTCGTGTTCTTGTGCGGTATACAGAGCTTGTTAATGGCTGACTTAAGCTGCATAGAAGTGGATTTGTGTCTATGGAAGCACATGTGGGTTTTTTTGCTCAAATCCAACTGCTCTGCGCACGTGTGTGTGTGTGTGTGTTTTTGTGCGTGCATAGTGTGTGTGTTTCTCCAGCCTTTACAAGGATTATTATTCAACCTAAAAGCCCTTCCGTTCCACAGCTACCAACTAGCGTGCAGTGCGTGTGTGTGTGTGTGTGTGTGTGTGTGTGTGAATTCTAATCTCTGAACGGTGCCCATTATTGCCAGGTCAAACCGCATGGCTATTTCCTGTCCTCTTTAGCCTGTAGCATGGTTATTTCCTGTCCTCTCTAGCCTGTAAACTAGCTGTCCTTGACATCCTGTGGCCCATCCAATCATACACGTGGTTAGGTGGAGCTGATTGGCATCTCTGGTCACTGATTGGCTACGAGCATCATCTTTGCCCATATAAGGATATCTGGTATCTTGAGATTTTTCCTATGGGAAAATAACATTTTGAATTTTTAATTATTGCACCTGTTAAACTCTCGTGCGGACGAAGAAATCGAAAATGTAGACGTTTTGCTCTACACACTTTTGTTCTGTCCTAAAGTGGATACTGTGACCTTCGGTACATTAGCACGGCACACTTTTTATTTTTATTTTTGCTACCCCAGAGCTAACTTGCAATATAACTTGCCTTCAGTAGTGGTCTGTTGTCATAGTCCAGTTCCAGCAGTGCTTAGAGGGGAACACATAATTGAATCCAGCCATGGGCCACAGCATCGGCTTATTCTGGGGCTGTTTTCAATAGGTGCGTCTTTTCTTTCGGCCATAGCTTCAGGATTCGCTGTACTTCTGTATGATTCGCTGTGCTGATTTTTTTGTCCAAGAACTCTTAAAGGAACACGCCACTGTTTTATAAAATTGGGTTATTCACCGTCTCCCCTAGAGTTAGAGAAGTGGGCAAAAGCATGTTTGTCTCCGTGCATGCGTGGATAGCATGTCATGAGTAAAAGTGAGGCAACAAAATAAAAATCCCTAATTCCTTCTTGTGGCCTCCACCGTGGCCGTATTCACACCACGTACAAATGGCGATGCAGATTAAGACAAGGCGACTTCCTAGGCAGATATTGACTGCCAGAGCACAACAATCTCAATCTCTGGGTTTTTTTTTAAGTCATTATACTTTATTACATCACTCTAGTACACATGCTTGTGCTCTCTCTCTCTCTCTCTCTCTCTCTCCCTCTCTCCCTCTCTCCCTCCTTCTCACTGCTAACCTGTGTTGACCCTTCCTGTCACCGTGGCAATACTCCAGTATTGTTCTTACAGTCTGGACTCACCCTGATTAAGGCCAGCAGGTTAACTAAATTAGCAGTTGTGTGTGTGTGTGTGTGTGTGTGAGAGAGAGAGGGGGGGGGTCTGGGTGTGTGTGCCTATGTACGTGAGTGTATGTATTTGTGAGAGAGAAGTTATATTAGCCAAGGCAGCCACAGACAGTGATGAATGTGCCTTTTTGGTTTCCTGTAGAAAGGTCATCAAACGCGTGTGTGTGCGTGCGTGCGTGTGTGTGCATTTGTGTGTGTGTGTGACCCTCTCGCAAAGCGAAAGCCGCAAATGTTCTACTAACACAAAGGGTGAAGGGGACAAATCCCCCTCTACGCAGACCCTTGGCGCACTAACGGAGTAAACCCCACTTTGCATTAGTGGCTAATAATTAGCTATTACTTCTCTCTGGAGTTGCTGACTGTTTTTTGGAACCATTTCTTATGATCTGCAATAGTTATCTGTGATAATTTGAAGCCTAATAGTGTAATTTAGTAGTGTTCATTTCAGCTGGTGCAGCGGTCCTGTACTACCTAGCTAGGAGGGAGAGGTCATGAAGGAGCTTTGCCCCGGGCCTCCGGCTCCTCATACAGGATGACCTTTGACCTTGTGATGTTCCTACTGGTCTGGCATCAGTTGTGAAGGCCTGTTGTTCAGGTGCAGGGGTCAATCCACTGTCCTTATGCACTGACTGAAGTCAATATTATACTGCAGCACAGTACTGTGTAACTAGAGAGAGAGAGAGAGAGAGAGAGAGCAAGCAAGACGTCCACAGGAAGAGAGAAGTTGTTCTTTGGGATGTTTTTGGTTTTTTTTTTTAAAAAGGGAAAACCACGTGGCAGTGGGACTGGAATGGGAGGATAGAAATGACTCTGGAATGCTCTCTGTTGTGGCCATCTCCAATCCAGACCTGCTCGCCACTGCTACTTCAACTTCTGTTGGACACTGCCTGTGTGTGGTGTGAATTCAATAGTGTTATCGTACTGTGTGTGTGTGTCCATGTGTGGGTGGGTTTATGTTCGAATGCCATGGGGAAGGGGGGAGTGATGTAGCCCAGAAATAAGCCTGGTGTTATATCGTTTGGGTTGAGTGTGGTTGTGTAAATGGTTGGATGCCTGGGTTGGGTGGGACAGGTGTGTGTGTGTGTGTGTGTGTGTGTGTGAGATTTTTATTCTTATTCAGATATTCTTATCCTGCTACAATGAAGCAGTGGATGACTGCTTATCACAGGAGACAGCAGAGTATTGAAAGCTGCCATTATCTTTGTGTTAGCAGTCACAAGCAACAAGTCAGCCGGTCGGGGTGTGTGTGTGTGCGTTGGTTGGTGGGTGTGTGTGAGATTCTCGCAGTATCAGTGGAACAGTGTAGGTTCTGTGCAGCCTGCCGAGTTTGTCTCGAGTCCAAAACGCACAACAGGAATTTAATGAAGCCCAGAGTTAACACTGAGCGGAGCCATGCTAAGTGTGCAAGGCGTCCATGGTGAGTGTGAGTGTGTGTGTGTGTGTGTGTGTGTGTGTGTGTGTGTTATAGCAGAGCAAAGCCACAGGCTGCTGGTTAGCGTGCTGCTCTCTGTCCATGCTGAGAGTGAGTGTGTGTGTGTGTGTGTGTGTTTGTGTTGGCGCGAGGCGTGGTGTCCATGCTGAGTGACTCATCACCAGACGGAGGGTGGACATGCTGCTGTCAGTGTGCACTGCTTTGTGTGTGTGTGTGTGTGAAAGCATGGCGGCAGGTGGAGGGTGGAGGTGCTTCTGTTCTCTCAGTGTACACCGCTGAGTTTGTGTGTGTGTGTGTGTGTGTGTGTGTGTGTGCGTGTGTGTAAGCATGGCTCCAGGTGGAGGTGCTGCTGTCCTCTCAGCGTGTTCCACACTGTTCTGTAAAAGGGGACACGACTCATTGTCCCCTAAACAAGAGCCTGCTCATGTTGTGCTGTAATTTGGTTCGTTTGTTTGTTTGTTTGTCTGTGTTTGTTTCTTTGTTTGAGCTTTAGAAGGCTGTGTGTTTCTCCCTAATCTGGAGAGAGTTATAGGTAGACACACACACACACCCCCCCACCCCATGGGGCAGGGGTCAGTGTGGCTGAATGTGTTTGGTTTGCCAGCCTTCACCACAGAGAACAATAGGCTTTTCACTGTGTGTGTGTGTGTGTGTGTGTGTGTGTGTGTGTGTGTGTGTGTGTGTGTGTGTGTGAGAGAGAGAGAGAGAGAAAAAAAAAAAACACACTCCGTCATCTCAGCAAAGCAGATGTTTGCTTTCAGGCTTATCACTTCCAGCTTCACTGTGTGTGTGTGTGCGTGCGCATGTAAAAGAGAGGGCTGTACCAAAGTCATGGTGTGTGTGTGTAGTGCGTCCATGAGCGTTAACTGAACAGATGTTGGAACTGGATTTGTGCAGGAGTGATGATGTATGTTTGCTGTTAAATGTTCTCTTACCATGCAGGTGTGTTTGTGTTGTTTAATGTTCTGACCATGCAGTTGTGTGTGTGTGTGTGTGTGTGTTTGTGTTGTTTAATGTTCTCCAACCATGCAGTTATGTGTGTGTGTGTGTGTGTGTGTGTGTGTGTGTGTGTGTGTGTGTTTCTGGTGTTTAATGTTCTCCGACCATGCAGTTATGTGTGTGTGTGTGTGTGTGTGTGTGTGTGTTTGTGTTGTTTAATGTTCTCCGACCATGCAGTTATGTGTGTGTGTGTGTGTGTGTGCGCGTGTGTGTGTGTGTGTGTGTGTGTGTGTTTAATGTACAAAGTTCTCTGAGCATGCAGGTGTGTGTGTTTGAGAGTGTGTGAGTGTTTTCCCTGTAGTTATGAGAACCTGTGTGTGTGTTGGTCCTGCAGGTGTGAGAACGTGCGTGTGTTTAAGCTGGGCCTGCTGTCGGGCCTGTGGTGGATGCTGGCGCTCATGTGCTGGATCAGCGATCGCATCTTCTGTGAGATGTGGTCCTCAGTCAACTTCCCCTATCTGCACTGCGCCTGGTGAGTCACACACACACACACACACACACACACACACACACACACACACTCGCGCACACACACATACACACACTGTGTGCATGTTCATCTATTTTTGTATCTGTCCCACTGATATTAACTAAGGGCACATTCACACTAGACCGTTTGGTCCAGACCCGAGTTTGTGTCACGACTCAATGAAATGCAGCTACTGCTGCCACTACAGCTACTGTTACTGCCTCAGGTGTCATGTCACTGAGGCTAAACCTTCCAAATAATCAAGTCAAATAAGCTTAATTGTCACCTCCAGTTTAATAAAGAGGATTTAACAGGCTCACAAGTGCTGAGTTTTATGACAACATTTAGTCACACAAGCTGGGAAGCACCCAGGGTGGTGAACTAGAGAATAAAGAGGCTTTTTAACAGCCCCCATAAAGGAAAGGGATGCAAAAATCAACCTGATGTGAAAGGGAGCGAGAGAATAAAGAGAGAGAATAAAAGAGAGAGAATAAAAGAGAGAGAATAAAAGAGAGAGAATGAAAGAGAGAGAATGAAAGAGAGAGAATAAAGAGAGAGACTATAGCGGGGCCTCTGTGAAGCCCGAGCAGATGGTGAGAGAGCGTTGGGAGGAGCTGGGTTTGGAGCGTTGGGTTTGGAGCGTTGGGTTTGGAGCGTTGGGTTTGGAGCGTTGGGTTTGGAGCGTTGGGGGGAGCTGGGTTTGGAGCGTTGGGTTTGGAGCATTGGGAGGAGTTGGGTTTGGAGCGTTGGGTTTGGAGCGTTGGGAGGAGCTGGGTTTGGAGCGTTGGGTTTGGAGCGTTGGGGGGAGCTGTGTTTGGAGCGTTGGGGGGAGCTGTGTTTGGAGCGTTGGGGGGAGCTGTGTTTGCGTGACACTCGCGCTTTCATGTCTGCTGCTCCGTGGCTGGAGAGAGCTCCCCTGTGTCTCTGCTGCGACGGGCCTCTAGCATGCAAGCTCCCACAGTCCTACTGGCTCCTGAGAGTGCGACACACACACACACACACACACACACACACACAGTGACGAGGGCACTTAGCTAATCAGCCTGACTGCTGTGTCATGTAGGTTTAAGTGCACGGCTGTCCTGTTCTGCATGGTTAGCATGTGAGCAGTGTTTGGGGGATGCTGCTCAGTGCTCCGTGCCTGTGCTAGAGGGCATGTCTGTAGATATTTTGCATTGGTGAATCCAGCTTAGCAGTGTGTGTGTGTGTCTGTGTGTGTGTGTGTGTGTGTGTGTGTTTGGCTGGTTCTAATGGTTCTTTTCTCCATGCTCTGTTCTTCTGTTGTCATCTTCTCCCATATATTCTCCTCCCTCCTACCTCCTCTTTGTCTCCCCTCTCCTGTCCTCTTCTCTTTTCTCCTCTCCTCTCCTCTTCTCTTTTCTCCTCTCCTCTCCTCTTCCCTTCTTTCCTTTCCTCTCCCCACTCTCCTCTTCTTTCCTCCTCTCTCCTCTCCTCCCCTCTCTCCTCCCTCTCTTCTGTACTCTCTCCTCCCCCTCCCCTCTCTCCTCTCCTCCTTCTCTCCTCTCCTCCTCTTCCACAGGCACATCCTGATCTGCCTGGCGTCCTACCTGGGCTGCGTGTGCTTCGCCTACTTCGACGCTGCGTCCGAGGCCCCAGAGCAGGGGCCCGTGGTCAAGTTCTGGCCCAGCGAGCGGTGGGCCTTCATCGGGGTGCCCTACGTCACCCTGCTCTGCGTCCACAAGAAGTCCTCCATCAAGGTCACCTAGAATGGCCCAAGGTCACCCATCGGGCCCTCTTCACAGCCTCTGATCATCATGGGGTCACTCGGGGTCATGGGGGTGTCAAAGAGCACTTTTTTTTTAAAAAAAAGAAAAAAACCATGGTTGTGTGTGGGTGAGCACGGTGTGGTGGCGGTCAGTATGTGTTACCTACGCATCCGTGTTTTGGAACCGCTGCTGTTGCGGTGTAGCTTTGTCGGCACGACTTCCTGGTTGACTACCTTTCAGTGGGACCAAACCGATTTTAAATGGCTGATTCTGGAACATTTCAGGTCAGATCAGGCCCTTTTTTTTGTTTTTCCAAACAGGCAACACAAGAGACACCACTGAGCCAAGCAGCCTGGGCCTCATTCACATGAGGTGCACAATTATGATGTCACTACAGAATAATACTCACATGGTGCGGAACCTGGAGCAAAGAGAAGGGTTCTATTTTCTACTCACTGTATTACAGGGAGAACACGTATAATGGTGATGCAGGTAGCAGTACTTTTCTCTCATGGCCGTTTCAACAGTGGGAAATGTTGCAGTCAGATTGTGTTTAACGGATTCCTCCACTGATTGGCCAGTGAGTGTGGTATGTTCACGAGAGCGTCGCGTTCATCAGGTTTAGGATAGTGTTTTAATAAACATTTACTGTTAATCTTTCAACTTTTTTTTTTTTTCTTTTGTTAATCAAGAAACATTCCTACAATGCACAACAAATGCACAACAGTTCAGCCAGTATTTTTGAATGCAAATGAAAAGTGTAGGGCATTTTAGGAGCAGTAGTCTTTGACCACGGCAGCTGTCTCTGGCCGATTCTCTCAGCGATCATTTCAACACACCAGGGCCATTGCTTCTCACTGCCCAGAGCTCCCACTGCTGCCCCCTACAGGCTGGTGAGTGCCTAGCAGCGTGAGAGCTCTATATAGGGAACCGAATGGGAACCCTCAGTTTTCCTCTGTCTCTCGAGTATTAAGACAATGGAAGGAGAGGCTACTTTATATGGTTGTGGTTAAATGCTCTTGATTGCTCCTACTGTGGTCGATGTTTCAGTGTGAATTATTACCTTTTTAACATGTATTAATATGGGTATCTTTAACATTTAACAAACAGACACGTTTCCTCTGGCGTTTATCTCCAGAGTGCAGCTGTGGAATGGTGTAACTCCATATACTGTACCATATGAAGGGAGTAGTGTCTGTTTAAAAAAAAAAATACACCTATATAATAACTCGGTGTGGGTTGGTATTGTAATCACGTTTAAAGTGCTTGTTTGCATGATCTGTTTATGCAATGCAATGGAATGTCAGTTGAAACTGTATGACTAATGTAACCAGATGATTTATCTCTGAACTCTGTATTCAGTGTGCTTTAGGCAGTCAGTAGACCCAGGTTTATTTTACAGAAGGAAGCTTCGAGAAGTAGAGGTCTGCGCGGGACTGATTTTGCTCCCGCAATATTCTGTCCCGCTCCCGCATTAATGTGTCATTTTTAGTCCCGCTCCCACCCGCATCTGTAACATGATGTCCCGCTCCCGCCCGCTAAAGCCCGCATGCAGGAGGGATAGCCTATTCAGTTTTTCTTTCTGTCTCACGAAAGGATCAGCACACACCTGAGAGACTCCAGATGTCAGTTTTGACAATAAGCAACAGGAACAAATTGAACCCACGTAAACAACAATAGGCTATAGGCCTGCTATCCGTCAGTTATGCTTAAACCCCGTTTTTTAATGCTGCCTAACAGAACATCCAGCTGAACTATAGTTATGAACAGTACTTTAATCATTTCCAAATTTAATTTTACGCACATATTTAATTTGCGGGAGTGCAGTGAATCGTTTGTCCCGCACCTTGTACCGAACGCACCTCTCTCATCCCGCCCGCTCCCGCAAAGAGTTTTCAAAAGTTGTCCTGCGCCGCATTCTTTTGCGTCGGGACCCGCGGGTCTACCGCAGGAGTCCAGACCTCTATCGAGAAGCTTCACTTGTTGTTTCAGTCTGTTGTTTAATTAGATCATGCCTTGTGTAGTTCACCCACTCTGGTTAACTCAGAAGAGGTATTTTGAAGGGTTTTTTTTTTTATTTTTTATGAAGGACATTCTCAAAGACTGTGTAAAGACAACGAGGCTGTTCTACTTGCACTTATTGTTGTTTTGAGACCCATTAGCCAAAAGCCAAGTTTGTGGTGTCACTCGCTTCTCTTCTCTTAAACTGTCCTTTCCAATGACGGTCCATGCCAACGCAGCATCACCCTGCACAAAAAATGGCTGTTTTATTTTCCTATTTTTAACCGATTTAACAATTTTGTAGACGAATGAGTAATGTTTGTAAGCCAAAAACGAAATGAGTCATTTCTCCTGAGTGTATTTTTACATTTTATTTTAAGTATTAAAAGATGACAAATATTAATCTGACTCTGCATGGTGGGTGTTCTTTTCTTACTTCTCCATAGCAACACGGACTGAATAATCACCTTTTTTTTTATCATAGCTGGATACAACTCAACCAGACATGGATATTTCACACAAATATTCCATGTATCATTACCCAAGGGATTAATTGAAGTGTTGCAAATGGTTCAAAAGCATGCATTCTGTCACTAATAATCATTATGCATTTGTGATGGCAGGTTTCCACATAGTGGATCTAGCTAGACATAGTGTACTAGCTAGATGTTATACAACTTAACGAGAATCTGTGCTTTTCCTCAGTTTGGCTATAAAATGAATAGGCCAATCTATTTCTTTTGTCATACTGGACATTCATGAACAGGAGTGTGCACCTGAAGGTCTTCTAATCGCAGCGTCAGGTGTGGCTAAGTAAATGCATCTGAAGATGAATTGCTAGGAATTTGTGGGCACTTTATTCCAGTATACAGTGACCTTGCTGAATCAGTTCTTAGACTAGAATGGTTTGGGGCTGCTCTGCTTACTCTTGCCGTCTAGAATATGCACTTAGTGTTGGGATTATGAAAGTTTGTTCTATCATTGTCTGAAAGTGTGGTGATGTTATTTTATAATATGAATTTACTGTAACCTGCAGTGAGGTTATTGTGGTTTGAAACTGTCAACTGTTTGTCAACTGTTTTCTTATATGGGCCAGGGTTCCCACGGGTCATGGAATTTCTGGAATATCATGGACTTTTAGAGGGTCTATTTCAGACATGGAAAGTCAGGGACTGACTTGCCAAAATACATTAATACAGATATATTTCCCCGCAGAATTGGTGTATATCTGCTTTACTGCTTTACTGCTTGTTTGAGTAGTTGTGGTTAGCTCAACTTTGTTTATTCAATACATTTATTCATCTCCCACTCTAAAAAGGTAAAAGATTCTTGAACGCTCTGCGGCTGCTCTGAAATCTTTGGTCGTTATATTGTACCATTCATTAAATGGTAGGTCATGGAATTTCAATTTTTTTGTCAGGGAAAAGTCATGGAATTTTACATTTGACTTAGAGTGGGAACCCTGAAGGGCCTCCACTCTATGTAATAGTGTGTTGTGAAATTAAAACATTGTTTTATTTCACTCATAAAGACCTCAGATAGTATTGCATATTTAATATTAATCTGATGAGATTAACATATATTTTATATGTTATAACATTTAAATAGCAATTAACAATCCCAGTGTCACCAAGTAAAGTCATGTTGGGTTTATATTCTAAACTGTCCAGATAGTCCCATCGCTGACTAACTGGTTTGCCTTTGTTTTAACAGCCCTACAGAAACAGCCCCCTGCAGTTCTTTAACTGGTTCTAAATGGAATCTTTGAAAGGGTTCCATAGGCATAATCAGATACTCAGATCAGATACTCTTTCTGCCTTTGTGAGCATGCACTCAGGCAAACAGGAAGTGATGTTGACCGAGACTGATCCGTGGCGCCTCAGAGATCATTCCCACGGGAAGTAGCCTAGTACAAAAGTATGCACACAGGTTGGGAACGCTCTGGGATCTGTCGAGGAATGCAGTGACATTCCGAACCTCTCCCATCCCGACATCAGCTGTCCCTGCTGGGGGTGGACGATTTTCCAGAGGATCCAGAGATTCCCAGATAACAATAGACCGCTGAAGTTGGCCTAAAATAAGGACCCAAAAGCTGCCATCTTTGTCTATATAAAGAGATTCAGGTACCATCTTTGCTCATATAAGGAGATCGGGATGTCCTTATATGGGCAAAGATGACAGCTTTGGGTCCTTTATGTAGGCAAACTTCGGAGGTCTATGGAGTTGAATGAACTCTGGTGATTAAAAGCTCCAGAGAGCTTTCCCTGTTCAACAGTGACCTCTACTGGTGGAAAGTGAGCAGTACTGCATTTGCAGTTTACATTTATTCATTATAATGCATGATTGATTGTGCATCGTCTTAAAGTGATCTGACAGGTTCCTTCTGTGAGAGTAAGCAAACCACATTTTCTCATGGAGACTCGTTGAAGGGCAGAAACTGACGGGGCTTGGTAAGCATTGCTTTTGGTAAACGTTATGGGTGCTATCTGATATTCTGTTTTCTGCAAATGTGATGAGAAGAGGCCTCTGTATTCAAGTATAAAAATAGATTTATTAGTCAAGTAAATGTGTGTGAGAATACCCACAGTTCATCTGAACAGCTGAAAACTGAACAGAACAGACAAGTTTTCATATAAAAAAAAAAAACACAAAGATTTTAGCTTAAGGGTTCACAAACAAATATAAATATATATAAAAAGATACCATTGGGAAAAACAGCACCATACCATAGAAAAACAAAAGCGAGGTCTTAGAAGAGCTACACAATCTAACATATGGACATACATTTAAAAGAAACATTATGGGCATTAGCTTTGTTGTCTTGGAACAGATATTCTAGTGTCGATTGTTTTTGGAGTCTCTCAAACAGATATTTTACTGTGTCGATTGTTTTTGGAGTCTCTCAAACAGATATTTTACTGTGTCGATTGTTTTTGGAGTCTCTCAAACAGATATTTTACTGTGCCGATTGTTGCTGGAGTCTCTCCCACACCAGACGTCTGTGGTCGTGACTCAGACAGGGGCTAATGACTTTCCCAGCATCCTCCACTCTCCGGCGGAAGCGATCCCGGTCGCGTGCCATCTCCATCCAACACGAGCCGTTTCTCGCTGCCTTGCTGGCGAAGGCCCAGGCCACTAGAGGCCGCACGGTCAGCTCATCTCTGAAGCGCACCTTTAAACAAACCACAAACAAAGCAGAGAAACTTCATGAGTATCACAGTAAGAGAGATCCAAACATCACACACACACACACACACACGACCACGACCCCTGACCTGCCAGGAACTTGGCCTTTATTCAGCCTATATCGACTAGCACAGGAGGTTGGGGAGAGCTTAACACTGAGAGAGAGAGACTCTTCTACAAGTCAATTCCCTATCAACCCGGCAAACAATCAAGTCTCAAGGAAGCTGTCAGGCTATCTCTGGCAGGGCATTAGTCACGGGACTGACCCTGAGTCAGCTGTGACTGTGAGTCACGAGGCTAAAGTGCAAACGCATCAGCACAAGTTGTTCCAAACTTTGTTCCTTTTTACAACACCAGTCATTCACAGTAGGTGGGGCAAAGGTGTGGGTGAGCGGGCTGGGAGTTGCCACAGCGATCATCTGATAAACAAAACAGTTGCTCTGGCTCCATTAGTTTCTGCTGTCAGTGGTTGTTCACGACAACTATGAGCCAGGCGGGTTACACTGCAAATGGCTGCATTACGCGACACTGGCTTCTGGTCACATGAGAATGTAAGCTAATATGTCACTGGTCTGGAGCAGATGGAAGACTAATATAAGTGTCTGTCTATGTTTACATATGACCATGTAATATCACTGGTATCACACGGGTTACTGATCCTGAAACAGGTTTGGCCTTCATCTGGCACAGATCTAGGCTGTGATTAATAAAATTATGATGATTATGTTAAACTGATGTTAATTAACTGGTTTTAAATGGTTCCTTGTCCACACAGCAACACTGAAAATTGAGAATTCCTAAATCTTCACCCTGGAAAGAGTTTTCAAAAGCTCACACACACAAAAGCTTTCAGTGACCTAAAATGGTGAAAGTGTGTGGACGAAAGGCCAAAAAAATGCATGGAAAAGGTACATTTTCATAGGTTCCCGTGGATGAGACCCCACGCGCGCACACACACACACACACACACACACACACACACACTTAACCCCTGATGGTAATACTCTGAGACCATTAATCTAATCAGTCACTGCAACTTTTCAAAGATACTACTGAATTAGAACGTCTCGTATTGTGTGTGGGCTAGTTGTTTACCTTCTTGTTTTGTTGAGCGCTATGAGTGGAATGTTGTCCGTCTTCTCCCTCCTCCTCCTCCTCCTCCTCCTCCACTCTCCGCACACCTCTGGCTGCTGAGGCGGGTGTGTTCCTGGAGACTGGAGTGCAGGAGGAGCTGAGGGGGTTGTAGGGGTCGCCGCTGTGGAGGAAGGATTCCCAGAGTTCCACGCTCTCCGCAGATACCTCAGAGTCATCATCATCATCTGACCAATCAGAGTCTTCTTCATCATCACCTCCTGCGTCCTTCTCGTCATCACTTGCTTGCTTACAGTTCAGAGAGAAAGAGATTCCTACACGGGAACCTGCGGGGAGCGTCTGCTGACGAAGAGTACCTTCATCCTCGGCATCATCCTCTTCCTCAGATCCCCACTCAATCCAGTCCAACTCTGACTCGTCCACTTCCACCTGCTCTTCTTCGTCATCCTCATCGTCGTCCTCCTCCTCCTCGTCTGAAGACTCTTCCAGGTCCTCAGCCTCTGCCTGCCTGTCCTCCTCCACCTCCATGGTCCCCATCTTCAGGACCTCCCTACCCTCCTCTCCCAGGGTCTCCAGCGAGCCGGCTGCAGAGGTCTGGTCCTCCTCCACCTCCTCCTCCTCCTCCGCTCCTCCCCGACCCACAATGCTCTTCTCTGCGTTGCCCTTCATGGCTTCTCGTGCTAGGTAGCCGCTACACAGAAACAGCAGGACCCTGGTGCAGCTGAGGAGTTCCTTGGCAGCCCAGAGGCGATAGAGGACACTCTGTAACCCTCCCCACAGATACAGCTGGAGATTCCGCAATGTGGGGAACGTCGGCGTCGGCCAAACCATGGTCGGGCAATCTGTTGGCTGTTCAGGTGTCACAGGTAAGTGACCACTATGGGCTGGCGTCTTCACTGTGGACAGGTGTAACGTTGCTCGCGCTAGATTGCACTGGTGGGACAGCGCATGAGGGTGAATGGCATCTGGCGCCATAACAGTCGCTCAGAATCTGTGGATGAAAAGACTTGCCATTAGTCTATGATGTATATAAAAAAAAGGATCATAATTGTCATTAAACAGACCAGAGCCTAGGCTACATCTTCATGACTTCGTGGCATGTGCATCCTAAATTACATCCATACCGAATGTTGATCCATATTTAATTTAGGCGAAAACAAACACACACTCCTGATATAGGCCTGAGTAAGGCATCTGACAGAACAATAGTCTTTCATTCTTCTACACTGATCTGGCCTACGCCCATAGAGATAATACCATGGGTCATTTCCTCATAACATACCGTAATTGAAAACCTAGTGGCCTTGATCATGACCTTACTCAGGACTCTGAGTGCATGTTTGTTGTTGATCAGTGGCCTAAAACGTCCCACATACTCGACGCACCCGACCAGTAGCGCGACAATGTGACGTCACAGAAGCGCCGTAACCATTTATACTCGCGCGTGGTGGTCGCAACACTAGTTGCAATATTCTCCTGAACAGAGGTGTCGCTGTTGTGAAAAGACTAACATTAACTACTTACACAGCAGAAGAAGCTGCAGTAAGAAACACCAGTAGCTAGCCTCTGTGATGGTACTTCAGACTTTGGTTGCTACTATTCACAACTACCATCATCATTATCATGTAGTTTCCAAGGTGTGTGCACAGGTAGACAGGTAGATAGATAGATAGATAGATAGATAGATAGGTACTTTAGTCATCCCGAGGAAAATTTTAATAATTTAAACAGTTTAGTTAGCTGGCTAGCTAGCTAGCAGCTGGCTGAGTTTGTGTAATTTCCTGAAGTGGAAAGAGATTTTGTTCAGGCCTTAATAGATATCCTTTGTTTGAAAATAAATCGTTTCTATTATTTCCTCTTAATTCCATGTGTTGCAACTCTCACTGGTAACTTTGTTAACTTATCCAGCAAACTATTAAAAATTCACGACTGTAACAAAACACTGCAACTCGCTTACCCTCGAACTAGTCCATCTTCCCGTTTCCGCCTTGTCGCGCTCGTCTGAAAAAAAATGAGTGGTGCGCTACCTCGCGCAAAAGATTGTTAAGGCGGAGCAAGATACTTCGTCGTAGTTCATGTCTATGGGCGCGAAATGGGGATCGAATCCTGTCTGCATAAAGAGGCGTGTCGATGACGTATTGACGAGCGTACGTTGCAACCGGCCAACAGCAGCTTCATAAATAACCAGCGCACACCTGATATAAGGTTGATTTTCTCCAGACTGGAATGCTCAAAAATGCTAAATATATACCTGAAATGTTCAGAAGGGTTTGAGGATCATGAAAACGTGCCCGAAATTCACATTCCTAACTCTATAGAACCAAGACCTTAGCATATGTGGTGAAATTCTGAGCTATGCCCATAGACTTCAATGGAGCAATCGCTACCTCTGCTCTGCATAAAGGGGGATTTTGACCCCCCCCCCCCCCCTCGTGCGATCCGGGTTCCCGGAAGTGGCTCCTGATGAAACATCTTGCTCCGCCTTAACAATCTTTGCTCGCGCTACACGGCCAAAACCCTGGCGCGCCAGAGAGATCTACGTCATTTTGACGTCACATTGTCGCGCTACCGGTCGGGTGCGTCCAAGGCAAGGGGGCAGGCGAATTCCCGGAAGTAGAATCGACGTAGGCTGGAGGGACCACCTCTCTGCTAACTCCCATAGAAGTCCATTCATTCTAGGATTTTTTTTAAATACCATAACTTCATATAACATATATCCTGTGCCGATATTGTAGCTTCTGTGTAATCTACATAAACACTACAAAGGCAAAACAGACTCCATTACCTTGTCTGTAACGTTGGTTACCCGTAAGAAGAATAGTTAGCTTGTTCGGTTGGATGGAAGCTAGCTTTGACGTAATCTCTCTTTCGCGCCGTAGGGAGATAACCGTATTGTTTGGATAAGAAGCTCAGTCCACCTTACTGTCTATGACGGTAACTCATAAGCAAAACCCATAGATATATCTATGAGCAAAACCTAGCATACACGTATGTTAAGGTAAAGCATTACACAGAGGCAACCTAATAATAATAAAAAAAAGTAAACCTATTTTTTTTAAAAACGGCACTAATCATTTCAGAGGTTTTCGATGGATTGACCGTAGGTCGGAAAAGTGGAAAGAAGATTAGCTTCAAGGCTATAACTTTTTTGTTTTGTTTTAGCATGACTGTTTTTGAAGATGATCATGTATGGTAGCTTCAACATTAACACGACTTGGTGAGAATGATATTAATAATAATACATAAATAAATGTTTAACTTTGATGACTTTGAAGGCGAAGGAAGTGTGAGAAGAATTTCTGTGTATATCATATGAGTTACAAGATTCAGTTCGATGGCTAACGTCACGAAGTTAAGTGTGAGTCTGCGCAGTACTGGGGGCACCAACTGAAAAATCGTTCTATTTGACTCAGTGCCCTCCCATTGAAAACGACAGAGTCTGTTCGTCCATTTCTTTTACTGTCTATGGTCCAAGGGGGCAGGCGAATTCCCGGAAGTAGAAGAATCGGCGTAGGCTGGAGGGACCACCTCTCTGCTAACTCCCATAGAAGTCCATTCATTCTAGGATTTTTTTGAAATACCATAACTTCATATAACATATATCCTGTGCTGATATTGTAGCTTTTGTGTAATCAACATAAACACTACAAAGGCAAAACAGACTCCACTACCTCGTCCGTAACGTTGGTTACCCGTAAGAAGAATGGTTAGCTTGTTCGGTTGGAGGGAAGCTAGCTTGACGTAATCTCTCTTTCGCGCCGTAGGGAGATCACCGTATTGTTTGGATAAGAAGCTCAGTCCACCTTACTGTCTATGACGGTAACTCGTAAGCAAAACCTAGCATACACGACCGTATGTTAAGGTAAAGCATTACACAGAGGCAACCTAATTTAAAAAAAAAAAAAAAAAAAAAACGGCAGTAATCATTTCAGAGGTTTTCGATGGATTGACCGGTCGGAAAAGTGGAAAGAAAATAGCTTCAAAGCTATAACTTTTTTGTTTTGTTTTAGCATGACTGTTTTTGAAGATGATCATGTATGGTAGCTTCAACATTAACACGACTTGGTGAGGATGATATTAATAATAATACATAAATACATTTTTAACTTTGATGACTTTGAAGGCGAAGGAAATGTGAGAAGAATTTCTGTGTATCTATCATATGAGTTAAGATTCAGTTCTATGGCTATCGTCACGAAGTTAAGTGTGAGTTAACTTGAAATTACTGCATACTGCATATCAATGTAAATATACAGGTCACACAAGCACAAGTTTAAACTTCATGTAACTGTTAAGACTATATACATATACAACACAACTACCTCTATTTTTTTTCTATATATATGTCCTATATTTCTATTTTGATACATACATGTTCTATATTTCAGTCTTGCACTTTAATTTAATGTGTATTGTCTATGGCTATGTCTATAGTATGTCTATGTCTGTATTTAAAGCATGTCTATGTCTGCATGGGAAAGTAAGAAACGAAATTTCAATTCTTTGTATGACCAGTGCATGTAAAGAAATTGACAATAAAAGCCGACTTGACGTGAGGCTGCGCAGTACTGGGTGGACCAACTGAAAAATCGTTCTATTTGACTCAGTGCCCTCCCATTGAAAACGACGGAGTCTGTTCGTCCATTTCTTTTACTGTCTATGGGTGCGTCAGGTATGTAGAAGCCATAACCCAGAAAGCAACGATTGCCGTCCATTAAATAGTACATGCGCGCAGACACGCGCGACACAATCATTTAGCCAATTTTTAGGACAATGTTACTTTTGCCATCTGCCATATCCAAGTGGATGGTAATAGGCCTAGTATTTCTCCTTTATTACTAAATAAGTTTACTGCACCATTTAGACAATCGCGTAGAGTAAGTTAATGTTAACATAAATGTCGACAAACCTTGTTCCAAAAGTGTCAGCCAATGGCCTGGCAGTCAATCCAGCGAATACTTCGAGTTCGAGCTTTCACTTTAGTTCCTTCGACGTGCGTATTAACTGTCAGCTTGTATGTTGTCCTCTGAGTAGGTAGATTTGATAAGAAATTCGATTCCATTTCTAGCAAACTCCTCTGTTATTTATGTCGTAAGTCAAAAAGGTATGCCTGTGGCTCGTATAATGTTACACATATTTGTTGTTGTATCTCAAGAAATAGAATATGACGACACCAACCCTTGGTGCACATAATATATACACATATGCTGCTGACGTCTAGAAATAGGGGCGTGATTTTTCAACTCCGACCAATAAACAATTGTCAACTAACTCCCGTGGTCGGGTCACCACGCCCGCGACCAACAGAAGGTCGGGAAAGCACGTACACTTTCTCTACGTTTCCAGTAATCTCACAAAGGAGGCGGGACCTTGACGTAAGCGTCGGATTCTTACAGTATTGCATCATTTCTAGAGAGCACAGGCGATAGGGGACAGGGAAGCAAACCAAAACACAAACAGACCGAAGATGTCACACTCGAAGAGGCTACATCAAACAAAAATGAAAATGAAGTTACGGAAATCCCAAGATCTCTGAAAAGAAATTCCCAGAGATACATGAGCATGACCAAACTCGAGTTAGCCTACAGTCAGAAAGTGAAAACAGCCCAGTTGTTCACAACATGTTTTTCACATCATACAGGTTAAGGATAGATATGATGAAATGCTGATGAAAAGTAGACTAAATAACACCATGCAACTGTCTAGATAAATGCAAGTATTGTAGGCCTAGCCTGGCCTAACTGTGTTAGCCTACAAATTCCATAAATATTATGAATATTGAATCTCTCTGTCAGTGTATTGATCAAGTCAACAACTGGATGTCTCAAAAACAATTCTCCAGCTGAACAAAGGAAAAAACAAGTAGGCTAGGCCTAGGCCTAATTTTTTGGTAAAAGTGAGGAAAGACTTCTGCCACTCTCCTTGACACAAAGGGCTCGAGGCAAAGGATACACACATCTTGGTGTCTTAATTGACAGTGATCTATATGTCAACAGCCACATGAAAGCAATAGCCTGACTAAATCAGCTTTTACCACTTTTTACCACCAGACCAAATATCTGATGTCAAAACATGATTTAGAAAAACTCATTCACACATTTATATCCAGCAGGGTTGATTACTGCAGTGGGTGATACAAAATGCAGCAGCTAGGGTTCTCTCAAAAACTAAAATAACTGACCACATCTTAAGTCCCTGCATTGGCTTTCAGTAAGTCACAGAAGCGACTTTAAAGCACTTGACTAGTCAATAATGGAGCAGGACTATATTATTATCAGTCATATTTCAGCAGTAGGCTTATACACAACCTTTAGACCTCTCAAGTCTCAGGAGAAAAACCTGTTAGTGAAATCTGCTGTTAGAACTATACTGTAAACATGGTGCATACGGTTCAGCTCTGGAACTGACTTTGAGATGACATCAAAAAGGCTCTAACTGTACTGTAGCCAGTTTTAAATCTAGACTTAATACCAAACTGTTCTCAGATGCTTTCTGGTAACTGATCGAATTCCGGTTACCACTGACTTACAAATTCTGAATCTGTCTTTTAATTATTCTACCTTGTATCTTTTATGCTTTTTTTTAATGATTATTTATTGACATTATTTTAAAATGATTTTACCTTGTGTCTTTTATGTTTTCTTTTTTATTATGCTCTTTACTTTTTAAACTATTCTTTGACTATATTGCCCTTTTGTGCTTTTATTTGCAATTACTTTTTGCTTTTGTTTATGAATGACCTCTGTGTATGAAATGCGCAAAATAAATAAACCTTACTTGACTAGTCAATCAGAAGTCAGAAAGGCTTAGTCATTGTTCTAATCATAGTCATATGATCACTTTGCTGCCACAGGCCAACACTAAGTTTATAGGCAAAAATGGACTTTCAACCTCTCATGGAATTGCTTGTGTTTTAATTCAATTTTAATTGTCCTTAAAATTCATATTTGTATGACACATAGGCCTACTGCTATTGTTTAAGTTCACAATTAATATTTTATTCATGACATGACAGGTGGTTGATTCCATATGGGCTACAACAGTCAAGGTGAAAGATTTGTGTGAAGAATGATGACCACAGAAGTTTAATAACAAAGATGTCATTACAAGGTCTAACATAATTCAAAAGCAGGA
The DNA here is from genome assembly GCF_018492685.1 of Alosa sapidissima. NCBI lineage: Eukaryota > Metazoa > Chordata > Actinopteri > Clupeiformes > Clupeidae > Alosa > Alosa sapidissima. The sequence continues at coordinate 26,454,797 of NC_055974.1, forward strand.
GCAACATTGAACATATTATGATTAGTGGAAAACACTTTTCATACTACAATCTATAGACATTACATTACATTACATTTGGCTGACGCATTTTTAGCCAAAGCGAATAACAACATGGTAAACAGTTTAAGTTTTAGAGCAATTCTCAACAATTTTAGGACAATTTAAAAACATTAGAGTACAGTAAGAATAAGTGCATCAGTGAGTGCTGTTTTTAACAGTTACTTGTCAGTTTAAGACGGCTGGTGAGTGCTAGGATCAGTAAGACTTGTAAGTGTTGCTATGAGAGGAGATGTTCTCTAAAGAGCTGGGTCTTCATGGGTAGACATGTTCATGGGTAGACATGTTATGATTATAAGGGATTATACTACAATTTATAGACTGAAATTGGTTAAACTAGGCACTGAAAAAAATGCAAGCATCTATTCTGAGTTCATGGTATCGCATCTCTCATCTCAATAATTCTATGTAGGCTACATTGCACTCTGAATGTATTGCACAAATCAACCCATATATTCCCTGAAATCTGAGTCTTCAGATAAGGCTTTGAGCATTGCTCTTGATTCAAACGGTACCCTGTTCAGTCTGTGAGAACTTAATTTTGGGTAATCTGCACACCACCACACAAAGCAAACAGTCTGCCAACACTCTTAATGTGATGATACAAGAGGATGAAGTCGCCCATGGAGAGCAGCTTTCTCGATCGTTGAGAGGAATGATGATAAATGCATCATCTTTGCCATTTATGCAGAACATTTGTTCTGTCAAAAGGTATGGGCCATATGAGATAAGTGACCAGGGACACATCAGCTAGTACCGTTTTCGCAGTTATTGTCGTGGCTCGCTGAGACTTGAAAATCTGTGAGTATGTTGAGAAATATATCACAACATTTGCAACAAGTGGAACCACGACCAGCAATATACAGTATAAACAGAAAAAAGTTCAATTTCAGAAAAGATTAAGACCAAAGTGACCACTAGCAGTGCTGTGATAGTGACACAGGGAGAGTAGGGCACAGAGAAGACAGCAGCATATTCAGGGTGTGAAACAGAAACAGTGCCCTCTAGCGCCACCAGGTGGTGTAGCCACAAACCAAAAACCCCCACCACTTTATAGACCCTTTCAACAATAAAAACAAAAACAATGCTTGAACGTTCTATTTGGGCCCCAATCTACTTCCTCTGCATTAAGATAACATATGGAATTTTAAAAAGGAAGCCTTGTGGGGCCAACTATGATGCTGATAATGGAACTCTCTTGAAAGGGTCCATAACATATGGAATGTTAAAACAGAAGCCTTGTGGGGCCAACTATGATGCTGATATAATGGAACTCTCTTGAAAGGGTCCATACAGAAATGGAAACATACGAGACCATATGGGAAACGATGTGGACACTTGTTCCATATCAGTAGTCAGAGTCAATAGAGTCAAAAGCAGCTGAAGAGCATCATTAAAAAGGAGGGTGAAGATGAACACTGAGGTTTTGCCCGTGGAGCGTCAGTGCTGGTGGAAAGAGAGAGCTGCCCAGATCAGAGCAGGCAGACCCACAAACAGACCAACGAAGAAGAATATGTCAAATGTTATTTTTGCGATACTGTCCTCCATCATTCGTTGGTGTTGGGGCCTCTTCTGCTAAAAAAATGAACATAACACAATTAAAGTGCATGTACAGTAATGTCAATTTACGTAAAGTTTTGGCGCGTGCCTTCTTTAGCGTATTCTAACTATCCTGGCCAGCACTCTTAAAGTTTAAAAGTGTACACATTGAGTGAAGTCTGCTTCTATCCTCACTGACAGTAATGTCAATTTAAAAAATATAAATAAATATAAATATATAAAAAAAGACTTCCCTCTGACTTTCAATTTCTCTTCCTCATTTTTCTCAGAACACAGAAATATGCTGTTTTAAAAATAATAATAATATAATAACTAATTAATATGATCTTCCTTTAAGAGTTGATAATAAAAATGTGTGAAGACGACACTGCCATTTTAATCTAGGAGTTTGAAATGTGTAAAACCCATCAAACGTTATGTTGCACATTCACTCTGAATCCTTGAGATTCTGAACTGGAAGTCTATATTACTGATACTCTCGTGATTGTCCATCAGGACCCCATTTAGGTTTAAGCAAAGTCCTTTAAGGCAAGTCCCTCCACTCGGCAGCCATATGGCAACGCTTTTTGGGTACTCATCGGGCATCCATCTCGGCAGAAATGCGCTTGCGCAAGGCTTCACGACACCAATCTACTGCAATCTTGCTTCAGCGGCGAGATCACAACACATGATTGGCACGATGTCTTCACAACACACCACATTATTGGCTCAATGTATTCACATCACACCACATGATTGGCTCAATGTATTCACATGTCGACGTTTTGCCACGGAAGGGGTGTGATATGCGTAGACAACTGCCATATTTGCGTTACAAACTAAGCCCATGCATTTCTATGGAGGATTTTTTGAGTCTCCTCATTAGAAAGTCTCTGGTTTAAGTAATAGCAAATTGTACCTGCCGCTCCACACTCACAAACTCACCAACAGAGGGCAGCAAGGAGGCTTAACCCTATGCGTGCTATAGCTTGCCCATCTCTTAAGATGTTTAACCTGTATGTGTTACACATCCACTCTGGCTCTCTTATAGGCTGAACTGTATATATATGTATGAATATGTATTTTTCTGCTGTGACACATCATCCACGAGGACCTCAAACAGGTGTAACTAATGGTAACTAACTTAAACTCAATGTCAAACAAAATCACCGATTTCCCTCCATTTCAGTCAACGAAAACACTTTAATTGTTATTGTTGATGTGTGTGCTTGCTGTTCCTTTTTTTTCAAAAAGGAAACGTCGGTCACAGCTGTGGCGCAACCGGCTGGGGCACCTGCATCATACGCCGGCGACCCGGGTTCGATTCCCGCCCCGTGTTCCTTTCCGGATCCCACCCCAACTCTCTCTCCCACTCACTTCCTGTCGTTCTCCACTGTCCTATCTGATTAAAGGCATAAAAAGCCCAAAAATATACTAAAAAAAAAGGAAACGTCAGCGACCACAGCTTGCAAGCACGACCACAAGCGGGCTGAAATGGGAAAGTTTCCGAAGACTGATTCTGAAAACGCGAAATGGACTGCCCGTTATATATCGCACACTGCAACGAGTTGGTATTGTTGTGTTAACCCGGTTCGGTTCCACTTGCATGTACAAAACAAACCTGCGCTCATGTTTAAGGGCAATTCCGCGCAAAACTGTCACATCCATAAGGCCAACACAATGGCATGGTATTTAGTATAAGTATATATACTCTTTTGATCCCGTGAGGGAAATTTGGTCTCTGCATTTATCCCAATCCGTGTATTAGTGAAACAGACACAACACACAGTGATGTGAAGCACACACTAATCCCAGCGCAGTGAGCTGCCTGCATCAACAGCGGCGCTCAGGGAGCAGTGAGGGGTTAGGTGCCTTGCTCAAGGGCACTTCAGCTGTGCTATACTGGTCGGGGTTCGAACCGGCAACCCTCCGGTTACAGGTCCGAAGTGCTAACCAGTAGGCCACAGCTGCCCCTGTAGTTTAGTTGCCGTTATGGATATATGACAGTTTTGCGTGGAGTTGCCCTTAAATGATGACAGCCTCAATTCTTGCATGAAACTTCACCTCACTTAATATGAGCCAGCCAGACTCCAAGGCCATCACCAAATCTAATCTCTGGTAGGCCTAATATTCAATTTTGCCAATGACATGTCAACGAAAATTGAGTGTTGTGTTGTTAACTATGATGTTACTTTGCATACCAAAGGACACATGGGAAAATAGGGGGTGGTGTTACATGGGAAGCCTAAGGCCTATACTTTCCACTTTATATTTCAAGTTACTTGCACATTACTTTTAAAACTAAATGTAGTAAAAAATCCTCTGTTGAATGAAAGTAACTGTATGTTAAATATCCAAACTTTTCCTTATAACCGTCTTTATGTGGCTCTTCTGAGATTAAAAATAAATAAATTTGCTAAAAGTGGCTCTCCAGGCAAACTGTATGTGTGAAGCTGCGGTTAATGCTCTTTAGATGTGGAGAAATAGTTTCGGTTGTGAAATAAGAGGGACATATGGCAGCCTGTTCAGATGTTGATGTTTGTGGTGCTCACAAGGCCACGATATCACTACCACTTCCTGTATCAGCTCTCGCCTGACCTTTTTATAGTTTTAAGCAAAAAGTATTCAAGAGGTGTCCAAGAACTATCTCTTCTTAGAATTCTATGAATTTATCACCAATTTATTTTATTCTGTTGTTCTGTTGTTTACAGTGTAAAAAAAACATTCATAGAAATATTCACAGACATTCGTAGAAAAAAGTACATTTTTCATATTATTTAGGTATGAAAGTTGGTATCTTTGAGTATCTTTGGAAAGTGTTTCTTTGAGTAGGTCTGTATTCAGATGTAGATTTAGGTAATTTTTCATCCCTATTCTTTACACAAGATAGCAGGTTATCTGTGTCTGATAATCAACCAAAAATCAATAATTACGTTGACACAACAAGCGTAAATAAAAAACAATCTGAAGTATGTAATTCTTTAATAAAACAAAATGATGAAGCAGAGACATCAGAGCCACATATATAATGTTTAAGTATAAGTAGCCTGTAAATCAGTCTTACCTGAACCCTTTCACAGGATGTACTACTCCTCTCTTTCTTCCTCACTCTAAGGGCCTGTTCACACGGAGACGCTTTTTGGGTTAAACGCAGAGGTTTTGCTTCGTCCTGGCCGAGCGTCCAAACGAATCCTGTAAACGCACTGCCCGAAACCGCACTTTTCTGAAACCTGGTCCCAGAGTGGAAAAATCTGAAACCGTAGCCCGTTTGAATTCGTTTAGACAGCGAAACCGCACATCCTGCTTGCGTATCGATGATGTCATCGCCACACCTCAGCTGCCCTGGACTTGCACTTATAGTATTGCCTAACAATACTAGTTTTCATACATAACATTACCTACGATTACACTCCGTAAGATAAATATCACAACTGGTGCTGCGCAGCGCCGATAGCTTATGACTTGGTGGACTGAACACTGTTTTTCCTGGTGTTTTTTTATGCATTCTAGCTACTGTCAGTGACACGAGAGAACTTAAGTTATTAGGAAAGTGCGGTGTAAGTTTAGGCTACATTAATTTGTGCGTAGTGCCAGTGTCATTCATTTATTTTACATGTCTTACAACATATATACATGCATTCACAGTCGAGTGAAATCAGATATAAGCATACAAAGACGCTTAGAACTCACGTTAAGCCGATAGTAGCACACTGAATGCAAATGCGCGATTTGATTTGATGCAGGCAAACGTATTGACTGTTAGGCTACTAACGAAGGTTTTATAGCAATATTATAAATGTGGCGACAGAATAGCCTAGAACTTGGGTAAGCCTTGCGTTTAGTAGCCTAACTGCGGTGATAGCCAAAGCTAAAAGATGACATGCTGATGTGTCTTATGTACGTCATCACCACTCTAATGTTGCATGCGCTAAAAGATGAAATGCTGATGTGTCTTATGTACGTCATCACCACTCTAATGTTGCATGCGCTAAAAGATGAAATGCTGATGTGTCTTATGTACGTCATCACCACTCTACTGTTGCATGCGCTAAAAGATGAAATGCTGATGTGTCTTATGTACGTCATCACCACTCTAAAGTTGCATGATAAAGCCTGAAGACTAATTCAGTAGGTTCTTTATAAAATACCCAAGTGGTGACTGACAGTAAAACAGAGCATGTTGCACAATTCACAAAACTTATTGATAGTAATGAAGAACCTATTGATAGACAGAACAAATCAATAGTAATACAGAACACGTTTATTATTAGATAGCGTATACTGTGCGGAAGCATAATTTACAAGTCCACTATTTCAGTTTTCATTTTAATCCTGACAAGTCCAGGCTAGCAGGCCAGTGTGTGAGTGTGTGTGTGTGTGTGTGTGTGTGTCAATTACTGAACTAGATGTACCGCAGAGGGGTACAAAATATGACCGCCGCCCAGTCCAGCACATTTTTTCCACAAAAATAAATCAAGCTGAAAGGCCTATATGATTCTAACTGTCTCCCCCATCTTGCTTGTTCATAATTCTGAGAAATTCTTGAATTGTGTGCATGTGTGCGTGTACACGTTTATGTTTATGTGTATGTGTGTGTGTGTGTGTGTGTGTGTGTGTGTGTGTGTGTGTGTGTGTGTGACCCCTGGAGACAAACATACGGAAAAAATTGGTCATCCTAGGCCCTACGGTTCTCAAGATATTCACAGAAAACTGTGTCTGCCCTACCCTCCTTTTCGGGGGGTCCAGTCCAGCGGGGGGGCTACAGATCAAAACGAAAAACGATGGTTCCATGCTATCCATGTGGGGTTACATGCCCACCAAGTTTCGTGTACCCCGGTCTTTCAGTGTCCCGGGAATCTTTGTTGGTGTACGGTCACTAAATGTACAAATAAATTATTTTATTGTAAGGCCCCCCATGAACAAAAGTTCACAAAACTTGGCATGCATTCGGAGGGTGTCATAATGATCCTACACTTTCAATTTCGTGCAGTTTTGACCATGTCAGCCAGAGATATTGTGATGAAAACACCTAATTTTTGGCTTTTTAATTTTTAACTAGGTGGCGCTATACATGAAATAAGTGGTAAGGGGATGGGTTGACATGCCACCTTAAGACCAACATACAAAAAAAAGGTGGACCTCCTAGGCCCTACAGTTCTTAAGATATTCACAGAAAACTGTCTCCGGCCACCTACAGGCCAGTTGGTGTATAGTAACATAAATTAATTTATTGTGTGGCCCCCCATGAACGGAATTCCACGAAACTTGGCGTGCATTCAGAGGGTGTCATAATGATCCTACACTTCCAATTTCGTGCATTTTTGACTATGTTAGGTCACAGATACCTGCGATTACAACACCTAATTTTTACTTTTTTGTGTTTAACTAGGTGGCGCTATACATGAAATGAGTGGTTATGGAATGGGTTGACATGGCCCCTTGAGATCAACATACAAAAAAATAGTCCTCCTAAACCCTACGGTTCTCGAGATATTCACAGAAAACTGTGTCTGCCCTACCCTCCTTTCGAAAACACCTCCACCACCTCCAGCGGGGGGGGCTACAGATCAAAACAAAAAACGATGGTTCCATGCTATCCATGTGGGGTTACATGCCCACCAAGTTTCGTGTACCCCGGTCTTTCAGTGTCCCGGGAATCCTTGTTGGTGTACGGTCACTAAATGCTGCGCGGCGGTCATAATAACAACAACCCAATAGAAAACATCTTCATCATAGTCTGTGTGAAAAGCAAATAATCATTAAGAGGAAAAAAAACTCCTTTTGGATCCATCAGAGGCCTCACCAGCCTGTGAGAGTTGCATTCTGGGTAGCCTGCAGACCAGCATGCACAGCAGTGGGTCTCCCACACAGAAGCCAACAGATCATGAATGGGAGATATGTTAGGAAAGGGAAGGCTCCCGTTATAGGAGGATATGGGCAGAGTAAGAATGGATGGACCATAAAGGGCAAGGAGAGTGAACAAGGAGACGGTCAACACCATACGGTCCGGCCTGTCTTTTGGTGTGGTGTGCTGAGGGGACATTTTGTGCATCAGAACACACGTGGTAAGCGCGGTAACAGTGGGAACCACAAACAGAACGGCGTGGAGAGCAGGAAGAGGAAAGATGATGGTGAAGGTGACACCCGTTACCATGGCGAGAGTCAGGACCGTGTAGCAGGGCACAGAGGAGAGAAGGCGACCGTGGCGAGGGTGTGTGAGGGACAGAATGCCCTCCAGCGCCACCAGCTGGTGAAGATGCAGACCAAGACATCTGACCATAAAAAGTATAGAAAAAATCAGATGACCGGTCAGCCAGGCAAAACGTGAAACCATCGCCGTGATGATGAAGGGAATCAAGAACAGCTCCAGGGCGTCGTTGAAGAGGATGGTGATGATGAGGATCGAGTTTCGGTTTTGGAGGCGCTGGTGCTGACGCAGAATACAACCAGCCCAGACCAGAGCAGGTAGACCCCCCCACAGAGCATAGGAGAGGAATATGATGAGCCTGATCCTCCCATCGCCATTCCAGAGGGTAAGCTGATCGTCCATGGGCACACAGGAGTTTGGAGATTGTTGGTTCTGAGGTTCTGTTGAAAACATATGTGAAAATATATATTTCGGTAACATGTCAATAATGGTACAACATTTAGCATTAGTTAAGTATTAGTTAAACATTAATAAAACATTAATAAAACATTAATAAACACTTATTCATCATTAGGTATGGAGGTATTCACCTAAAGTAACATTGACATAATCGCTAGTTCATTATGAATTCATCATCTGTTCAGTATTTAAACATTAGGAATTATGAGTTAGTTTACTGATTATACCTTATGAATTCATCATCTGTTCAGTATTTAAACATTAGGAATTTATCATAACAAAGGAGAACACACTGATAACACCTACTAAATAAAACTCTATTAATGAGGAGAAGCACATTTGTTAATCATTAAGTAATGTTGAAAACGTACTTAATAATGATGAATTAAGTGTTTGTTAATGCTAATACTTAACTAATGCTAATACTTGACTAATGCTAAATAGTGTATCATTATTGTATAGTGTTGCCCATGTGGTCACAAACAATGCACCGCAACAGGTTCACTCGATCTGAGTTTGTGTTGTGTAAAGCAAAATATTAACAAATGAGCAACTGTCATTTAAAAGTGTTTGTTCTAAATTGCCCTGAGGTGAGATACATCTTTACATGCTGTGTATCATCCATTCAGTCTGTGGTGAACTCTGCTTGATGATCTACAGGGTAAAGAACGAACTGCAGAGACCACAGCCATGCAGTCGCTATTGCTTACGTTTCCGGTCATAATGCGGACAGACAATCTATCAAACTTCGACATCAACCTATCAAAGTTTTCCCACATTCAATGAAGGTCCTTCACATATTTAGTAAAGTCGTCAAAGTATCTGGTTTGTTTTTTGTAAGACTTAAATTTACTTAGGGTACACATATTTTATACACCACAAAAAAAGTTTACATTGATAATAAACTGAATGATCTTTTATCTTCAAATCAACCTGAATATCATAGCTAATTCTGTATGAATAAATCCGTTGTTTACACAACCTGATGTGTTTTACACAAAGCCTTCTGTTCCATTTAATTTTCTTCCATTTTTCAACTACCTTGACATGATATTGACAATGACATGTGCAGGGCGCAGCAAAAACTAAACTTACCATTGTATTTATCTATATAACATTGCTTTATCATGCATTTTTATCCTTATACTGTAATATTGCTTTATCATGTGTACTATTCTTATAACATTGTTTTATATTTTGCCTATAAGCAATATAATTTCATGAAATTAATTTCGTCTTACCTGAAACACTGCCGGAAATGTTTGGTTTGATGCCAAGGCATCCGGACTGAACAAAAATAACACCCCAATAAGACACACCCATCTCTCTCTCTCTTTCTCTCTCTCTCTTTCTCATTCTATCTCTCTATTGTTCTATATATCCATCTCTATCCTCTTCACACTTTTTATATTTACCCCCCTGTCTCTCTCATTCTGTCTCTCTCTCATACACATTCATTCTTTGTCTCTTTGGGGGCTGCTTCAATCTATGTATTTATTCTTAATTGTAACAGTAAGAGCTATTTTGGTTCTCTATTCACAACCTGTGTGTGTGTATGTGTGTCTGTGTGTGTGTGTGTGTGTGAAGGACAGGGTGGGGCCTCTCACATAGGCCTCTCACACTTTCTCACCACCTAGAGACACTTTCTTACTGCCTAGAGACAATTTCTCACAGACTAGAACAGGGGTGGGCAAACTGCGGCCCGCCAAGCACTTTCATCCGGCCCGCCGAGCATTTAATGTGGTAATCAGGCTGCTCGCTATTTTTTTCCTGCGATAGAGACGATGTTGGTTAGCCTTACTGCAAACTGCTTTTCACTCTCCTTAGAGAACGGTTGTGCGGCCAGCCAGTCAATTTTCAAAAATGTAGCCCTTGAGCCAAAAGTTTGCCCACCCCTGGACTAGAAGCATAGCCACATTTCCTGGTACCAACATGTGAATGTACACCCAGTGATATGGCAACAGTAAAAATGCTGTACATTTTGTTTTAGAAAGTGTGCCTTTCAGTTAGATTAAATTTAAAAATCTGTGGTCTGTTTTCCAATCCAGCAAAACAGAGATGGGATGGAGATGGGATGGGATGGATCTTCACAGATCAATTCTCTGGCTCAGGTCCCTGGTGGTTGAAAGGCATCATAATTCAGTTGCCAATATGGACAATGATATAAAAAAAATCATTTAATGAAGGCTGGAGCATTTTTGTAAATACATGTTGTTACAAACAATGCAGCACAACACATTCACATAATCTTTGTTTGTGTTGTCTAAAACAAATTACAAATTATTTTACAAAAAAGTGCTTGTGGTCCGTACACTCACATAAGAGTCCACAGGGAAAAGAACTAACTGCAGAGGCCACACTACCAAACATCCTTGATTACTGAAGCTACCAAAGCCCTCTGTGCTGCAACACTAATTATTCACCATCTTAATGATGTAACAGTTGTAATGCAAAGTGTAATAGTAATTGTAAGATGCACACACACACACACACACACACACACACACACACACACACACACACACACACACACACACACACACACACACACACACACACACATCTCATGCCCCCTTGATGCCCCCTGTCTTTAAGGAACAAGAGTCACACATAGACGAGCACAGGAACAACAGGAACAGACAAGACCTCTTCTACTCAGCCAACTTATGCTGTAAATTCCCAACTACAAACCGAGGTTTACTCTGTAAACTTCAGCTATGAAGTTAATACACGGGGGCATATCCACACACATACGGGGAAATGCATTCCCTTCTTCATTCTTCTTTATGATTAAAGCCCGATCTGATTCTGATTAATTTGCTTATTGGGCACTGGGATAATACACAGGTGCGGTTAATACATGGTTTTGTTTTTTTAATTTGCATAAAACACTGTCCTGCAGTTTATACACAATGCATGGGAAATTGCTGTAATTATCTCAATCAACTCAATAACAGTAATAATGATAGAACAGTAATGACAAAAATAAATATAGCTGCAAGCAGCAATGAGGGGGCCAAGCAGTGAGATTAGCAGGCCAGATTTGCCATGTAAGTCAATGCCGTTGCATCAGACATATAGCCTTAAGCAGTCACAGCAAGTTCCATGCCATACAACCCAAGATTGGCTGAGTTACAAGGTCAAGTTTCACATCAAAACATAACTGATTTTGTGGGGCTGAACCAGGGCTGAGTGTCGCCGCCCCCTCCCCCAGCCAGCCCACCGCCGCAACCGCCCCTGCCCATCCCATCCCGTCCCACCCTTGCACGCACACATTAGAATGAACTAGATGGAACTTGCTGTCATCAGTTTCACATCAAAAATAAAAGATTGACTGAGATATGATCACACTTGCTGTGATTTAAACACAGAGGTCAAAAATTGACGTCATAGGGTGTGTGGGGATGTGAACTCAGCTTGGCCCAAGGATTCCAATGATACCTCATTTTGCCATTCGGGTCAACAGGTCAAAAGTTACGTGCGTGAACGCAAGTCCAACTTTGGCCTGTTGGTGGCGCTAGAGCGCTCAAGGTGCCGGTATGAAACTTGGTGAAATGAATTATTGGACTGTCCCCAATTAGTGTGCAAAATTTTATAACTTTTTACCAGACGGTTCTATGGGCTGCCATTGACTTCCATTGCAAAATAATGCGCATCAGCAACTACTGGCCAAAATGCATTTTTGTCAATTACGGAGCCCCCTAGAGGTCAAATGTCACCAAATTTCTTGAGCGTCCTCCCGATGTGGTCTGAGGTACATGTACTAAGTTTGGTTTTGATACATGAAAGCGCTGCTGAGATATGAAATCACTTCCTGTTTGGCGGCTTCGCCGCAAATTTTGATTGGCTGGTACAGGCCAAAGCTTCTGTCAATTGTTCCAGAAAGCAATGCACTCATCAGGCATGGTCTGAAGATGGTCTCTGCCAATTTTGGTGAGGAACAGATGAAATTTGTGACCTGCAAAAACGTGTACGTGTTTTTGATTAAATCCAATATGGCGGCCGAATCAATTACGATGACATCACAAGTCGGCTTGGGTCGGCCTAAGGACCTCCAACAGTATTACCAGACACCACTAGTGCATTTTAATTCTAAGCAAAACAGCAGCTACAGGCCAAAAGGCATGTTTCTTAATTACAGCGCCCCCTAGAGGTCAAAGGTCACCAGATTTTTTGAGCCTCCCCCTGATTGGGTCCTGAGTCCATGTACTAAGATTGGTTATGATAGATGAATGGGTTGCTGAGATATGAGCTCACTTCCTGTTTGGCGGCTTCGCCGCATATTTCGATTGGCTGTTACGGTCAAACGGTTTGAGTTCCGAAGACGAAAAGTGATAACTTTTGTGCGGCTTGGTCTGAAGAGCATGTGTGTCAAGTTTGGTGACGATCGGACAAAATTTGTGACCTGTGAAGTTTTAGTTTCACTTTCACTAAAATCCAATATGGCGGAAAATCCATCATGGCGGAAAATGACGTCATAGGGTGCGTTGAACTCGGCTTGGTCCAAGGATTCCAACGATACCTCGTTTTTCAAAATCGGATCAACAGGTCAAAAGTTACATGCGTGAACGCACGTCCAACTTTGGCCTGTTGGTGGCGCTAGAGCGCTTGAGGTGCCATCATGAAACTTGGTGACATTAATCATGGGACTGTCCCTAATCAGTGTGCCAAATTTCACAACTTTTCACCAGACGGTTCTATGGGCTGCCATTGACTTCCATGGCGGAAGAAGGTATAATAATAAATATAGCTGCAAGCAGCAATGAGGGGGCCAAGCAGTGAGATCAGCAGGCCAGATTAACCATGTAAGTCAATGCCGTTGCATCAGACATATAGCCTTAAGCAGTCACAGCAAGTTCCATGCCATACAACCCAAGATTGGCTGAGTTACAAGGTCAAGTTTCACATCAAAACATAACTGATTTTGTGGGGCTGAACCAGGGCTGAGTGTCGCCGCCCCCTCCCCCAGCCAGCCCACCGCCGCAACCGCCCCTGCCCATCCCACCCAGTCCCACCCTTGCACGCACACATTAGAATTAACTAGATGGAACTTGCTGTCATCAGTTTCACATCAAAAATAAAAGATTGACTGAGATATGATCACACTTGCTGTGATTTAAACACAGAGGTCAAAAATTGACGTCATGGGGTGTGTTGAACTCGGCTTGGCCCAAGGATTCCAATGATACCTCATTTTTCCATTCGGGTCAACGGGTCAAAAGTTACGTCCGTGAACACAATTCCAACTTTGGCATGTTGGTGGCGCTAGAGCGCTTGAGGTGCCGGCATGAAACTTGGTGAAATGAATTATTGGACTGTCCCCAATCAGTGTGCAAAATTGTATAACTTTTTACCAGACGGTTCTATGGGCTACCATTGACTTCCATTGCAAAATAATGCGCATCAGCAACTACTGGCCAAAATGCATTTTTGTCAATTACGGAGCCCCCTAGAGGTCAAATGTCACCAAATTTCGTGAGCGTCCTCCTGATGTGGTCTGAGGTACATATACTAAGTTTGGTTTTGATACATGAAAGCTTTGCTGAGATATGAAATCACTTCCTGTTTGGCGGCTTCGCCGCAAATTTTAATTGGCTGGTACAGGCCAAAGCTTCTGTCAATTGTTCCAGAAAGCAATGCACTCATCAGGCATGGTCTGAAGATGGTCTCTGCCAATTTTGGTGAGGAACAGATGAAATTTGTGACCTGCTAAAACTTTTTTGTGTTTTTGATTTAATCCAATATGGCGGCCGAATCAATTACGATGACATCACAAGTTGGCTTGGGTCGGCCTAAGGACCTTCAACAGTAGTACCAGACACCACTAGTGGGTTTCAATTCTAAGCACAACTGCTGCTACAGGCCAAAAGGCATGTTTCTTAATTACAGCGCCCCCTAGAGGTCAAAGGTCACCAAATTTCTTGAGCGTCCCCCTGATTGGGTCCTGAGTCCATGGAATAAGTTTGGTTATGATAGATGAATGGGTTGCTGAGATATGAGCTCACTTCCTGTTTGGCGGCTTCGCCGCAAATTTCGATTGGCTGTTACGCGCGAACGGTTTTAGTTCCGAAGACAAAAAGCAATGCATTAATGAGGCATGGTCTGTAGAAGATATCTATGAAGTTTGGTGTCGATCGGACAAAATGTGTGACCTCTGATACGTTTTAAGTGATTTTGATGAAATTCAAAATGGCGGAAAATCCATCATGGCGGAAAATGACGTCATAGGGTGCGTTGAACTCGGCTTGGTCCAAGGATTCCAACGGTACCTCATTTTTCAAAATCGGATCAACAGGTCAAAAGTTACGTGCGTGAACGCACGTCCAACTTTGGCCTGTTGGTGGCGCTAGAGCGCTCGGGGTGCGGACTTGAAACTTGGTGAAATTAATCATGGGGCATTGCCTAATTAGTGTGCCAAATTTCACAACTTTTCACCAGACGGTTCTATGGGCTGCCATAGACTTCAATGGCAGAGGAAAGATGTGTAATAAATATAGCTGCAAGCAGCAATGAGGGGGCCAAGCAGTATAGGCCGGAGTAGCCACGGCGACAAGATAGAACTCAGCAGACAGTCGCGATCAACACTTTCAACAAGTGTCACATCAAACATAACTGATTTTGTAGGGCTGAAACAGGGCTGAGTATTGCCACCGCCTCCGCCAGCCAGCCCCCCCACCTAATCACCCCTGCCCGTCCCACCCCGTCCCGTCCCGCCCCGCCCTACCACGCACGCATTAGAATGAACTGGATGGAATATGTTGTCATCTGTTTCACATCCAAAAATAAATGATCGATAAAACACATCGCAACTACAGATCAAAATGCAATATTGCTAATTGCAGCACCCCCTACAGGTCAAAGGTCAACACATTTTTTGAGCGTCCTCCTAATGGGGTCCTGAACCTTTGTAGTAAGTTTGGTTATGATACATGGCAGGGTTGCTGAGATATGAGCTCACTTCCTGTTTGGCGGCTTCGCCGCAAATTTCGATTAGCTGTTACAGCCGAATGCTTCGGTCAATTGTTCCAGAAAGCAATGCAATGATAAGGCATGGGCTGAAGATGGTCTCTGTCAATTTTGGTGAGGATCCGCTAAAATTTGTGACTTGCAAAAACTTGTACGTGTTTTTGATTAAATCCAATATGGCTGCCGAATCAATTATGATGACATCACAAGTTGGCTTGGGTCGGCCTAAGGACCTCCAACAGTATTACCAGACACCACTAGTGTGTTTTAATTCTTAGCACAACAGCAGCTACAGGCCAAAAGGCATGTTTCTAAATTACAGCGCCCCCTAGAGGTCAAAGGTCACCAGATTTCTTGAGCGTCCCCCTGATTGGGTCCTGAGTCCACGTACAAAGTTTGGTTATGATAGATTAATTGGTTGCTGAGATATGAGCTCACTTCCTGTTTGGCGGCTTCGCCACAAATTTGATTGGCTGTTACGGGCAAACGGTTTTAGTTCCGAAGACAAAAAGCAATGCATTAATGAGGCATGGTCTGTAGATGATTTCTGTCAAGTTTGGTGTCGATCGGACAAAATGTGTGACCTCTGATACGTTTTAAGTGATTTTGATGAAATCCAAAATGGCGGAAAATCCATCATGGCGGAAAATGACGTCATAGGGTGCGTTGAACTCGGCTTGGTCCAAGGATTCCAACGGTACCTCATTTTTCAAAATCGGATCCACAGGTCAAAAGTTACGTGCGTGAACGCACGTCCAACTTTGGCCTGTTGGTGGCGCTAGAGCCCTCGAGGAGCCGACATGAAACTTGGTGAAATTAATCATGGGCCTGTCCCCAATCGGTGTGCCAAATTTCACAACTTTTTACCATACGGTTCTATGGGCTGCCATAGACTCCCATGGCGGAAGCGTAATAATAATAATAGGGAAGAAAACATAGAATCACTATGGGTTGCCCTGCAGCTTCGCTGCTTGGCCCCCAATAATAGGAAAAGCTAGAAACACAATGGGTGCCTTCGCAGCTTCGCTGCTTGGCCCCCAATAAGAAAAGCTAGAAACACAATGGGTGCCTTCGCAGCTTCGCTGCTTGGCCCCCAATAAGGAAACTCATGAATATAATACAGATAGATACAGTATATGCAAGATATAAGTAATGATGCTCATCAATTTGTCTCCATCTCTTACTCTTGTACTGTAACTCATTCTGTGAGCATGTGCATGTGTGTGTTTGCTTGAGTGTGTGTGTTTGTGTGCATACTAAGTACTCCATCCCCTACTCTTGCAACTCATTCTGTGTAAAGTGACTGTGCATGTGCATGTGTGTGTTTGCTTGAGTGTGTGTGCATACGAAGTACTCCATCCTCTACTCTTGCAACTCATTCTGTGTACTGTAAGTGTGTGTGTGCATGTGTGTGCTTACTTGTGTGTGTGTGCATACGAAGTAGCATGTGCCCTGGTGTTCTGGTGTCCTGGGAATCCTTGACCGAAACATTCTGGAAAATAAATAACTGAGAACTCCTCTTCTACTTGACCATGCTAGACTAGCACTAGCACCATAAGGTGATCTGCCGACAGTGTCCATTTTGTGAAAGTCAACCCATCATTGAAGTAGGCCACACATATTGAAATGGCTACAGGTAACATCCATATATATATCCATATCCATGAGCCTATTTCCTGCATTGAGAGTAGACCGTGTGGCTGTCGGACATCATCCAGACAACTTCTTAAATAGGAGAGCATGAAGTCCATCTCCGCCTCATGTCCACATCTCCACATGTCCTGAGCAACCAGCTTCATCTTCTCCATCTTAAAGGCAGCTAGTGGGAGAGGAGCCTCATCACTGTCATTTTCTCCCACTGTCATCTGAGGCTAATTAAAATGAACAAACAGTAAACACTCAGAGCGTGTGTGTGTGTTTGTGGTGCATATGTGGAATTCTGTAGTCATCTCAAATGCATTGTATATAATACAGCGGCCTCATGTGGTAGAATGTGGTATTACAAGAGAGCCAGCCCGACACTAGTTGATTTGCATGGCAAGATACAAACTGTCCTGATTACAGGGACAATTTATATGAAGTTTTTAAATAAATAAATATTCTTAAAATCTAGGGGTTCAGTATAAAAGACACACAGCAGAGCGAATGCAAGCATAGTTGCCAAGTCCGCTTGTTATATATCAAAGTCACTTGAAAATATTAGTAGTTGCAGGTTGCGGTTTTTTGGGCTTGTTTTTTTGTGCGGTAGCTTCTTTTGGGCTTTCTTTGTATCTGCTGACCCTCCCTTGCCTTTACCCATGCTTTCCTTATGCTGCATAGGATCTGTGTAGAATTCAGAAGTTTCTCTTTGCCAAGTCAGAGCGATGGGGTTAGCTCAGATGTACAGTAAAGACCTCACAAAACCTTCAAAGAATAGCTTAGAATAAGTCAACCGGATGCGCTCGTAGGCTATTTTGAAAGTTAAAGAAAGTAAATTAACTTACATAGGCTAACATTGCTGGCAAATTAACTCACTCTAGGACAGCGTGATACTGGATGCGCAAAGCTGACTGCCAGTTGCTCTTCTAAATGAAACTACGGTTAGTCGGATGATAATGCATACATAACCTGAGGCTCGTACTCTTTTTTTTTTTTGGTGGGGGGGTGGTTTGGGTCGCTTGTTTTGGGCTTGTTTTCAGAGACCCGGTTGCTTATTTTTCTCTCAAGACTTAGCAACACTGAATGCAAGGCACCATGAAAGGAAACTCAGGAGCTCCACACCTTCAGATGTAGTGTGTCAGGATCCTGCAGGGACTGACTGACTTTTGTCATCCTGGTGGCCATTTTGTGTATTGTCCTGTGTTTGTTTACTTTTGCTGTTCCCCATATGCTCTGTTTACCTGTCTGCTGTCATGTGACTGTCTCCACCCCTTTTTCCTTATATGGTCTGCACTTCCTGTCTTGTTAGTTTCCCTCTGTTTCTGCTCACACCTGTTCCCTGTTATTGTCTTGTTGGTTTCGTCCAGTCCTCTGTCTTTGTGTTACAGTTTTTCTCAGTCGCTTTGGTGCTTTTCTCACATCACTATTAACATTTGCACAGAAGTTAGTGCAATTCTCAAAACAATTAGTGCAAACTGCAAAACCTAGTGGATGACCTGCAAAAGCACGTCACTTGCTCAAAATGGATAGTCCATTCCTCAAAAGCAGGTATTCATGTCAATGAAACTGTCAGTGTCATCAAAATGAGAAGTCTTGACACCATCGTTTATGAACAAGATAGTCAAATGGCTTTGTCATGTTTTCATTATGACAGTTCTCTCAGTGTTTTCCAATGCAAAAAAAGGTCAGAACTCGGTGACACTACCTGAACATGCTCAAGACAGCACTATACAGTACTTGTACAGCCATGCATTTGAAAACTACAGTAAAGTTACACATTGCTGTAGTTAGGTGAGTAAGTGAGTACAAGACACTGAATGCGTACATTTTTACTGTATGCTCTTTGCAATTCTACAGCATTGTGACAGACTTTGATAACTAGTTCAACAATTTTGTATGTAATGACTCAAGCAATGAAATGAAGACTATTCGTTTTATTGGGAACGACTATTCAGCATTCATAAGTATAGTTCATTTTGACTGACATGACATAAGCAAATGATAATGTTAAAAAACAGCAGAGAATTGTATGAAAGCAACTGATACATGTCCAAAAGTATTTGCAATTTGTTCAGAGGAAGGAGAAATTGCTACTATGATGTGCACAAATGACTAAATGTTGTGGAGGTTGAACTAATAGTTATGAGAATTTTCATTCTGATCTGAAAAAAGCACCAAAGCGACTGAGAAACTGTAATTAGTCTGTGTATTTTTACCCCCCCCCCCCCCCCCCCCTTCCTCTGTCAGTTCGTCTCTGTTTGTCCTGTCAAAAACTCTCATCTTGGCAGATTATTGTAAGTTTGTAATGCTTGTATAGTTTGTAGTAATACAAACTTCTGCTGGAAAGAGTCTTGCGCTTGGGTCCTATCCTGCCTTAAACCTGACATGTAGGGGCTGATTTTGCGCCACCCAAAGGCTGCTGACTGTCACTGCAGGACCAGTGGGAGTGCAGAGGGGTGGAACACTGAGAAATACTGAAATGGGACATTTGCTGAATTTAAGAAAACAGACGAATTTGTAGAGCAGTGCGATGTCATGTAGAAATCATATCTCTTTCATGCAAGATGCTGACTCCAACCCAAGAACTAGATCTTCCCCCGGCCTACCCCAGATTAATTAAGATATTGTATGATGTCTCTGCTCTCTTAATTCAGTATCCTACTGGTACAATTCCCTTCACTTTTAACTTCTGTGCACACTTGTCCATCTTCAAATTGTAACGTTATTTTCTCTAGACTTGAAGTGAAATTGCCAATGAATGCTAAAATATCAGCTCAATCGGTTATATGTTTCACATCATATAATAACTATTATATATGAACCATCAAGTCTTACCTTAACAGATTCTACACAGTCTTCCAGTGTGTGTAATGTTGGCCGAATATCCTCCCTGCTGTGACTTCGTCTTGGCTTTGGGCAGTTCATTAATGCTCCATTGCAGAGGTTCCTTAGAAAAGATGGATCGTATTATTTAAATGTATTAATAACGTGTATCTAATTCACTGTTGGGTGGAGTTTCCCCTTTCGGAGTACCTAGGGTAATGACAGGAAGAGGAAATTAACCAAACAAGGGCAGGGGGGAAGGGTCTAGATTACAAACCCAGACTGGTGTTTGTTGCAGCTTTCTTTTAAGATAGTAGGCTATGAGCATTCCAGTTATGAAATGTCACTGAAATATAAACAATTGGGCTACACAAACTCAAGTTGGTATTCTTGCTGCTTAAATGCAGACCATTCTATTTACCCAGGAGTTCACTGCTGTGTTTGTGGCTGCTGTGTATGTCCACCCACGAGCTAACGCTAAGTTAGCCATGAAGAAAATGTATGAGGCTATCAGTGCACAACAAAACCAGCTACCTGATAGCTTGTTCATTGTGGCCTTAAAACGTTAAGATCGAAACCAGGAAGGGCAAAACACTGGATCAGGTACGAACATAAAGGGAGCGTACAGAGCACTCCCAGCCCCCCACATTGGTCAATCTGATCATCTGGCCCTTTTCTTGAGACCAACATGCAGACCTGTTGCCATCAGAGCTAAATGCCAAATCAAGACTGTGCATATCTGAACTGAGGAAACGGAATCTGCGCTACAGGACTGCTTTAAGGATAGTATGTGGGAGCTCTTTCACCATGCAGCCATTGAGCAATACACCACCACAGTACTGTCATACATTAAGTTCTGTATTGATAACACCACTCAAACATGTCAAACTGATCCCTAACCAGAAGTCCTGGGTCAACAGAAATGTGTGAGTAATCAGTGGCACATGAATGAAATGTCTCAAATTTAGCATTTTTCTTTCAGTTTACAACATTTGATTCATGCTGCAGTGACCCAATTTGAGCAACTAATTCCAATGCCACTGTTTAAATTAAGTTAACATGAAATAGCCTATGTAAGTGATTTTGTCTGCATCTCATGTTGCCTTAAAACTATACTTATACCAATTAAGGTGAATGTAAATGAAGCGTATAGCCTAAAGACGCCTTAGTGATGTTTATAAACCATCCATTATCACATCTATATTCAGATCTGTGATTCATAATTAAAGAAAGAATGGACTGAAAAGACAGTTTTGGTTAACAGACCTAAAAAAAAAAAAATGCTTTCAAATACCAGCAAACAATAATCTGTGTTCTTGCATTTACAATATGTATCCGTACATAATCATACCACCATGACTATATAATACAGAACCAGGGATGTAGTGGAGGCTAAACACAACTAAACACAGTTTATCCACCTCTTATTAGATTTTATCCACCTCTCAAAATAGTTTATTCACCAATTGCAACTTTTAACAAAAACATCACACTATTATCCACACACACAATATGTACACTCATTAACACTCTAGGAACCATTTAATACCACTGGTATTGTTATAAACATTGGACAATAACCTCCACCATCATCAAACATGTTCTTGAATGCCTTTTTTTAAAAGTCTGATACCGCATAGCGCAGTCCACCTCACCGAGATCACAGAATTTATAGTTTACCCACCTCTTATTTTACCACTAAAATGAATAGAACACATAGCCTTACCGTTGCTGTAACAGTATAGCATCAACCTACTTACCTTCAATGTGTTTACAATGTGTCAGGATCTTTCACGTTACACCTGATACAATTTGATAGAACACAGCAGACACTGATGAGACAATTTGAACATGCCGTGATGAGGGAGTGTCAGTCTTCACCGGCAGGAAACTTTATACGGCATGACAACAGTCGTCACTGCACGTCATACAACTGGAACAACCTGTTATGATCTCCTAGTGGCACATAGCCACAACTTGATACCTGCTGTGCTCATGGGGAAACACACCCTATCACGGCATACTCTCTGCTTGAGGCTAAGATTGTGTTTAACTAGTGTATTGTGTTTAAACTGCGAAGTGCCTACACTGTTGGCAAACTTCGTGTTCTCCTCAGTTCTGGGGTAGCGACTGCAACATTCGCAGTTCATCTCCTTATAGTACCTCAACCAGCTGAATTTTCACAGCCAGTCTTTCCGAAAATGGTGCACCCATGGGTTCGGGCCTTTTTCGCCACACAAACCTCTGACTCTGAATCATCATCCAACTATGACACTGTAGATCAGGGGTGGCCAAACTTTTTTGGCTCAAGGGCCAACAGATGGTTTTTTATCATTTAAATGATAATAATGACAAAGATATTTTGTTGTAGAAAATTAATTTCTTAAGAAATACTGTTAATTTGATGCTGTTTAATTTATGTATAAATGGTGCACTGTCACTTTAAGACTATTTTGCAAGCTCCACTCAAATATAGCCTATGGCTAGTGCTGTGCCCATGGCTGCCCTATCACAGTTTATGAAGGGCCAGTAGTGGGTTAAAGGTTTCTTAATAAAAGGAGATATTAATTATCAACAATCGCAAGCCAGCTGGAACCTGCCGCGCTCTCTCTCCCTCACGGCACTCTCTAACGCTTTCCCAATTAAATGGAGTAGCATAATGTAAATTAGATCTGCTGCAATGGAGATTACAAAGAATATCATCTCTATGTAACATGCCGTTTTGACATTGACATTGTAAACGATCTCTAAGAAGAGTGTAAAGAAGTTTGCAGTAAAGTTAACCACAATTATGTCATTACTTGTCTATCGATGGGGGAAAAAATAGCGAGCAGTCTATGATAACCTAATGCGCGGCAGGCCGGATAAAAGTGTGTGGCAGGCCGAATCTATCAGTCGCTAAAAATACCTAAACCTGCATAGTGTACCTTTTAAAATGAAAACTGAATTTTAAGTTGAATGTTGTGCCTCAGTATTCACAATGAAGCATGGTTCATCTCAAAGCATAGCATAAGATAAAATTCAGCTCCAAATTCTACTGTCTCTAAGCATAACCCTCTTTAAGAAAACTCATGTGAAAACTTTTGCCGACACTGTTAGCTGCGTGATTATCTCAGTTCTCAAACACAATGAAATGGTGTCCCACATGTTCATTTGCCTTACTGGTTCAGTACTTATGCTTCACATTGGTCTAACATCTAACATTATTCTGCTGATGCTGGATAAATAGCTGCTGAGGCAAAATAAGCCACTTCAATGTAGTAACATTGTGTTTGAAAAAAAAAAAAAAAACATGGGTTTGCTTAATTTAATGTTTTGTGGTTTGGTTACTGTGACCCCCCCCCCCCCCCCCCCCCATATATATGCATACTGTATACGCTTACCTTACATTCAATTAGAAAAATGGACTACTCTATTGAAATGACTATTTGAACACAATAAGATTGCGTTTCATTTAAAACTAGACTGTTTTATTTCATTGTAACATGATATGGTTTGATAAATTGGACAGCCCTGACATTTCATTTAACACTAGACTGTTTTATTTCATTGTAACGTAATATGGTTTGATAAATCGGACAGCCCTGACGTTTCATTTTTTACAGTGTATGATGCCATCATGCTATGCTATGTAAAATATTCTACAGTATTTTAATAATCCAAAAATACAAAACACTGAAGTATTTTGATACAAAATATGAAGGCATTTTCATCATCCAAATCAAATACAAATTACATAATAATAATAATTTATATTTTGTATTCGTATTTTAAATCCCTTCCTCTCTTCCTTTCTCACTCTGATGCCCACTCACTCTTTCTCACCCTCACACCCTGCCTGTATCTGTCTTATGTACGTCATCACCACTCTAATGTTGCATGCGCTAAAAGATGACATGCTGATATGTCTTATGTACGTCATCACTACTCTAATGTTGCATGAGCTAAAAGATGACATGCTGATATGTCTTATGTATGTGATCACCACTCTAATGTTGCATGCGCTAAAAGATGACATGCTGATATGTCTTATGTATGTGATCACCACTCTAATGTTGCATGAGCTAAAAGATGACATGCTGATCTGTTTCGACCTCACTCTGACCGTCACTACAGTCTAAAAAAGGAATGATCACCTTCGTTCTGCCTATCACCGAGACCATATGTCAACAGAGTCATGCCCATGACCTCCGGAAGCAGAACGACTCGAGCTTGTAAATAGCGGAGATTGCTCCCGGTTCAGTCTCTCACCTTGATCGCCTCATCTGAGACCAGTCTTGCTTGACTGTGTTTGTTAGTCTGCATGTGGCTGTAACCTGTGTTTTTTTCAGGAAAACTTCGTTTAACTTTGTTTAACTTGTTGACGCCTTTCCTGAGTTCACCCCATACCGCACGGCGGAGGGGCTAGTGTGAGCCTGCTGCCTGCGTTCGCGCTCTGCTGCGGGCCGCCGTTTTGGTGTTATTTTCCCTTTTGTGTGTGCCAGGTTTCCGGGTTGTTTTTTGTTAACTACTGTGTACCTTATCCGTCTGTTCGCGGCTAGTTGGGCTTGGTGTGAGCCTGCTGGGTGCGTTCGCGCACCGGCGTGGGCCACCGTTATTATTTCTGTTTACTGCTCTGGCAGCCGGAACCTGTGTGGGCCTGATCAGCGCGTATGTGCTCGGCCGCTTAGGCACTAATGTTACTGTGTGCTTCTTGTTAGCTTTGTTGTTGTGTGCTAGGCTACTTGCAAAGGTAAGTTTAGCTGTTTGTATCTGCTAGGTGCAGTCTTGCACGAGGTGCGGGCCGCTGTGTGTCTTTTTTCCAGTTGTCCACTGGTGTACGTCGGCGCGTGCGTTCGCGCACTGGTGGCCGCCGTCTTTGTATATCTGTGTGTACCCCGTCGCTGCTGTCCGCAGCTAGCTGGGCCAGTGTGAGCCTGCTAAGCGTGTCCGCACGCTGCTTCAGGCCACCCGTGTACTCTATTACACCACTGCTGTGTCTCTTTACGGGCTGCTGCTTGCAGACCCGGTGCGTTGAACGGCCAAGGTAAGTGCCTTATTGTATTGTATTGTATTGTGTTTTTCTGTGGTAGGCTATGGCGGCACACTACTGCAGAGTCTGTAGGGCCGCGATGGCCCCCGATGACGGGCATAGAGAGTGTCCCGCTTGCCTTGGGGCCGCCCACCTCCTGGAGGAAGTCGACAGCCCCTGCAGCGCAGCCTGTGACCTTCCTAGGGAGGAACGGCTCCGCAGGGCTGACCAGGCATGTGGCCACGTGCGTGAGGGCAGACGGGACAGGCGGCGCTCACCCGACCGACCGTCCCACTCTCATCGGCATGGCCGTAAGCATACGCACAAGCGTAAACGAGACCGGCAACATGAGTCCCCTTCCAGGCATGGCCAGGTGGAGGTCCCTGGACCTGCTAAGCGCCCGGCCCCAGCTGCCGTGACCGAGGGTGATGGCACGGAGTCGCTTCAGATTCTCTCAGCCCTCCAGGCTCTGGCTAGGAGGATGGACTGGCTGGAGGGTCTCCAGGGCACGTCATCCTCTTCTCTGCCCCCTGGCCAGGAAGGCTCCTCGTCCAGGCCTGAGAGCCATGGTGCGGATGTTGATCTGGGTGATGTGGATGTGCTGTCACTCCATGCCCCCCGTTCTACAATCGATGACGTAAGCGGGGACGGCCTCCTGGAAGAGCTACATTCAAACATGGTGGAGCCAACTGATGAATCCACGGTGCCAGGGGAGGTCCCCGTCGGCTCCTTGATGTCACGGGTGTTGAGTGCCTCCAAGATCCTGGGTCTTCAGGCCCCTATGCCAGACATGGCTTCCCTTGGGGACGTCTGGGAAGGCGTCTCGCACAACAGCCCACCACCCTGTATACCCGTGGCAGAGGATTACACAAAGGTGGTCCGGACGGCATGGGGTAAGTCGCTACAGCGCCCCCAATTCAATCCAGGTTGCCGTCAGCTGGCAAAGGCTGCCTATCCGGCCGACTCAGGGCTGGGGGATATGCCACCAGTCGAGCAGTCCATCGCCGCCTGGACTTCCCTGGGGCCTGCCAATGCATCTCCCAATCCACGCTGCCCGCGTAAGGAGTGTGCCAAGACGGACCGTCTCATCAGTCACTGCTTTGACGCATTAGCACGGGCAGCCCGTATGGGCAACTGGCTATCACTCTGGCGGCTCTGCGAAAAATGCGTGATGTGGGGAGTGCTATGGCCTCTGCGGTGCTGTGCCGTAGACAGGTGTGGCTTGCCCAAACCTCTCTCCCTGATGCCATCAGGACAGACCTGTTAGGTCTCCCCGTGGTGCCTGGGCATGTGTTCCATCCAGACTCCCAAGGGGTGCTGGACAGAGTGGAACAGGCTGGCGCTTCTAGAGAAACTGGTCAGCGTGTGTGCCACAGGCGGGCTCCGGTCCCTACAGGGCAGCATCAGGTAAGTATGGGCGGTGGCAGCCCGCCCGAACACCACAGGTAAGTATCAACTATGCTGCCCCACGGGACCGGCGCTTTCGTGCACCAGACCAGAGCTCAGCCCCAACTCCCTGGCCCAGAGGACAGCGAAGACCTCGACAGGGCGCAGGCAGAGGTGCAGGCCACGGTGGCGGTTCTGCCTAGGGATCCGGGGCTGCCCGTCGATTGCCCTTCCTAGCTGTCCAGGACCTCCTGGGAAGGGATTGTGCCAGACTCTTGGGTTTTGGCTACGGTGACTCACGGTTGCCGCCTACAGTTTCGACGGCGGCCCCCTACGTTTTCAGGGGTCAAGATGACGTCTGTGAAAGACCCCCTTTTAAATTCCGTGCTTGTCAAGGAGGTCCAGGAGTTGCTTCTGAAAAGGGCCATCTCAGAAGTACCGCCGCACGCACAGCACACTGGGTTTTATTCCAAATATTTTATTGTGCCCAAAAAAGACGGAGGTTACCGGCCGGTCCTCGACCTCAGGCCCTTGAACCAGTACCTCAAGGTGCTGCCATTCAAAATGGTCCACACTGGAATAGTGATTCGTTCCATATAGGAAGGGGAGTGGTTTACGTCTCTGGATCTAAAAGACGCGTACTTCCACGTCCCTATCTGCCCAGCACACAGGTCCTTCCTCCGCTTCGCCTTCCAAGGCAGGGTGTTCCAGTTTCAGGTCCTCCCATTTGGCCTTTTGCTGGCCCCCAGAATTTTTACTCGCGTGGTGGCAGCCGCGCTAGCCCCCCTCCAGGTCCGGGGCCTAAAGATCCTACCATACCTGGACGACTGGCTAATTTGTGCCCCATCTCAGGTGCAGGTGGTGCACAACACCAACGCAGTTCTGACCCATATCCAGGCCCTGGGTTTCACGGTCAACTGGAAAAAGAGCAACTTGCAGCCCCGCCAGCAGGCAGATTTCCTTGGTGTCCTCCTCGACTCGGTCAGCATGACGGCGTCTCTCACTTCACGGAGGGCAGACAGCGTGACCGAGGCTCTGACAGGCTTTCGGCTGGGCAGACTGGTCACCGCCCACAAAGTCCAGAGGCTGTCGGGCTTAATGGCCGCGGCAGCTGCGGTACTGCCATTGGGCCTGCTGAAGGCACACCCCCTGCAGTGTTGGTTCAATGCCTTTCAGCTCCACCCGAGGGACGACAGGGATGTGAAGTTGCGGGTGTCTCCTGCTTGCATCCGAGCCCTGCGTCCTTGGAGGGACAGGAGGTTCTTACTCCAGGGGGTTCCACTGGGGGGCCTTCCTCACAAGAGGCAAGTCATCTCGACAGACGCTTCTCTGACAGGCTGGGGAGCTGTCTGGGAAGGGCTGTCAGCGAGGGGCGTGTGGCCTCCCTCCTGGACGTCAGAGCACATCAACGTCCTCGAGCTGAAGGCCATCCATCTCGCCCTGCAGAGGTTCCTGCCAGGGTTGCGAAGCCAACATGTTCTGGTGAGGTCAGACAGCACCTCGGCGGTGTATCATGTCAATCACCAAGGCGGCACGAGGTCCCGGCGGTGCCTCCAGGTGGCGGAGGAGTTGCTGTCATGGGCATGGCCGCGTCTGGCTTCAGTGAGGCCAGTACACGTTCCAAGCCTGGAGAACAGGGCGGCCGACATTCTCGCCAGGACCGGGCCACTCCCAGGGGAATGGAGATTGAACCCAGAGGTGGTCAGCCAGGTCTGGGCTCAGTATGGTACTGCACAAGTGGACCTGTTTGCGTCGGCAGAAACGACTCATTGCCCAGAGTGGTACTCTCTCATAGGACAGGGAGGCAGTTTGGGCCTGGATGCTCCGTCACAAGACTGGCCGACAGGCTTGTTGTACGCTTTTCCTCCATCCCCTCTTGTACCTCAGGTCCTGCGGAGGATCAGGGAGGGCCAACACACAGTTCTGCTGGTTGCTCCACGGTGGCCGGCGAGGCCTTGGTTCCCAGACCTTCTCCGGCTCCTGCAGGGTCAGCCATGGCAGTTACCCCGCCGGGCGGATCTTCTGTCCCAAGCAGACGGGCAGATCTGGCATCCGAACCCAGGTGCCCTGCGCCTGTGGGTTTGGCCCCTGCAGAGTCCGTCATTGAACAGCTAGCTGAGTCTGTGCAGGAGACTCTGAACAACGCCAGGGCTCCTTCTACTAGAGCTTGCTATGCACTCAGGTGGAGGATCTTTTCGGATTGGTGTGCCAGCTTAGGTCTTGAGCCAGCGGTTTGCCCTGTGCCACAAGTTTTGCGCTTCTTGCAGTCCTATTTGGATCAAGGCAAGGCGGTCAGTACTGTGAAGGTTTATGCCTCGGCCATTTCAGCCTTTCACCAGGGTGCGGATAACAGACCCTTGGGTAGGCATCCACTGATTGGTCAGTTTTTAAAAGGGGCCCGCCGGTTGCTTCCAGTTCGCACTTTGCGGGCACCAAACTGGGATTTGCCCACTGTTTTAATGTCACTTACTGAAGGCCCGTATAAGCCCATTTTAGATGCAGATCTGCGATCTTTGTCTCTTAAAACTTGCTTTCTCCTGGCTCTTTGTTCGGCCAAGCGCGTCGGGGAGCTGTGCGCCCTCTCCGTCAGCGAAGACTGCTTAAGGTGGCAGGCAGGGGGCACTGGCGTGTCACTTTGGCCTAATCCAGCCTTCCTGCCTAAGGTTCTAAATCGGCAGTCTATCAACCAGGTTCTGGAGCTGACCCAATTCCAGCTGTCTGCTGCCTCACGAGCAGAGCGCGACAAGTTGCTCACTCTGTGCCCAGTCAGGGCTTTGAGAGCTTATCTGGCCCGTACGCAGTCGTTGAGGAGGGAACACGCTCAACTTTTTGTCTGTTATGGGGCGGCGAAGCAGGGACTACCGCTTTCCAAACAGCGGCTGTCGCATTGGCTGGTTGAGGTTATTTCCCATGCCTACTGGGCTCTGGGAATGCCAGTCCCTTCGGGTACAAGGGCTCACTCCACCAGGAGTATGGCTACGTCTTGGGCTGCCCTTAAGGGGGTACCAGCAAGCGATATCTGTGCAGCGGCTTCATGGGCGACGCCTTGCACTTTTACCAGGTTTTATAGGGTGGACGTCACTCGCCCAGCTCCAGTTGGCGACGCTGCCCTCATGTCCATGACCGAGCGAGGTTTTAATGGTTAGCTTAGAGCTCCTTGCGACTTTTTTGGTATGTGTCATCCCTTTTTTAGACCGTAGTGACAGTCAGAGTGAGGTCGAAACAGATCGTAAGTTACGCATGTAATCTCCGATATTTACGAGCTCGAGTCGTTCTGCTTCCGGAGGTCATGGGCATGACTTTGTTGACATATGGTCTCGGTGATAGGCAGAACGAAGGTGATCATTCCTTTTTTAGACCGTAGTGACGGTCATCCCTCGGTCTCACAGATCCATAGTTACATGCGTAACTTACGATATGTCTTATGTACGTCATCACCATAGGCGTGCATACATAGACACTAGGTGGTGCTAAAGCACTAGGAAGTTTGCCCTTTATCAACGAAAATGCCCTTTTGAAACTTTTTTTTTTTTTAAATTATTAATATTATTAAGATTTTACTGAGGTCGGTTTTGAAATGATCTTTTGAAAACCTGAGCCATTAAAAACGACTGAAACAATGCCCCGAAATGAGACACCTCCTTGCGCACACCCGACCAGCCTTGTCACATGAACTCGCGCGGCCGCGCGCAGGGCACGCCAGATGTGCAGAACCATAGCAGTTCAGTAAGCGTCTTCAGATAGCAGGCATGGTCGCTGACAGGCTGCTTCTACCGTGCCCCATCAGCCAGGTAACATACAGATCAAGCAAAATCTTACAGTTTGCCCTCTAAGCCCAACATGTAACTAGATGTACCGCAGAGCGGTACAAAATATGACCGCCGCCCAGTCCAGCACATTTTTTCCACAAAAAGAAATCACGCTGAAAGGCCTATATGATTCTAACTGTCTCACTAAATTGCATTATCCACACTCAATTCTCACTGGTATCTGCTAGACAACAAGTACCAAAACATGATTAGTTCATAGGTTTCACATGTAAAATTCATTTTATACAACCCCACCTCCATCTTGCCTGTTTATAATTCTGAGAAATTCTTGATTGTTTGTGTTATGTTTATGTTATGTGTGTGTGTGCAGTGTTTCCCCTAGAAATTTTTCCAGCAGCGGTGCTATTACTTGGGGGGGGGGGGGGGGGGGGGTTGTTGCGCATTTTTTTTTTGTTGTTTTTTTTTTATTTTTTATATCATACCTTCGTGTTTCTTTTGTGGACATTTTCAGCTTTCTTTTACATTATTGGTTAAAAATGATAGAAGAAAAATGAAATGGCACAACCCAGAAAAAGATTATTTACAATTTATTTAAATTTGTCTTAATGGCAAAGGCCACACCCAATCTGCGAGCACTTAATTTTTCTGGGCTTTTCAAAGAACATCTCTAAGGCTCTTTGGTAATTGAATTGAATTGTTGGGGGGCCATTAATGCTGACACGCATGCACGTAGCCAGATGCTCTCCTTGTAGTCTATTTCTCAGTCCCAAAACAACAAACCCACGTATAAAAAAGTAAATACTCACTTTTCTTCTATATCACTCCCACAGTTACCATACAACTCACTCACAATTAACTCGAAAAGGACCTAGGCTACTTGATTGAAGTGCGACCGTTCGTCTCACCGCCAAGAGAACGCTGAAGTTATGAGAACACGTCTTTCTGATAAGAGAATGTAGGCTCCTATGTCTAATGCCGCAAACGTAGAAAAGGTCTGTTTGTGATAGCCTATTATAGCTAAGTGGACAGAATTTAGGCTATACGTATATGCCAACATATGCTCATATTTCCTTTAACTATCAGAAAGTTTAAACAGGCCTAGACTGTGTTCGCCTAGCTTTCCCATGCAAACATTACATGTAGCCCTACGCTAACGTTACAAGTCTAGGCTACAATTAACGTTAAGACCATACACCTTGTAGCACATTGGTTTACTCTATTGCATTACTTACGTTTTAATAATTTGTCGTTGAATGTTGATGGAGGCTCATCTTTGGGAAATCAGCGCTCTGGATAAAATTGTCAGCCGGAGCAAGAGTTCTCAGAGTTGACGACACCGGACGTAAATCCAATCAGCAGAAAGAACCGCATCACAACAGTAGGCTAAATCGCAACAAACTTTTTTCCCCCCATGTTAAATTCATTTCGGTAATCATGAATTGGTTTCTTTTATTTGATGTAGGCTAGGAGAGGAGGATGCATGTTTCACATTAGTGTCAATGTGTCAAAGCAGGCTTTGGATCAGAGGAATTGCTCAAGCTTAACATATGGCATAGGCTACAAGCGAATTCACGGCATACAAACAGCTTCGTGATGAAATATAACTAATATCATTTTTTATTGTCACCAGGCCTATAAGTAGGCTATTTATTGTGTAACCTACAAGTGAACGATGACACCATAGGCTACACTGTGGCGGAGCAAGACCCCATCAGTCGGATAGCTAAACAATGTAACCGTGTTCAGAACGTAGGCTAGCCATATGGGCTGCAGACTTGTCTTTGGGCTTGTAATCACCTGACACATCATGCCGCATATATGTCCTGAATAATGAGAGGCTAAGTGCGGATTTGATGCACTTAACTTACTCAAGACTTTCAGAAAACAATTTCGAGATGACGTTGGCCGTTGTGCTTTTACAGTGTGTTAAGTGAATCTCGTGATATTATGTTGCAGCGGCGCTGAAAATCCAGCGGCGGCGCTGCGCCGCTGTTAAATACACTGTAGGGGAAACACTGGTGTGTGTGTGTGTGTGTGTGTGTGTGTGTGTGTGTGCGTGCGTGCTTGTGTTTGTGCCTGCGTATGTGCCTGTGCATGCAAGCGTACATATGTCTACTGTGTGAGTATGTGTCATACGTATGATTACTGTGAATGTATGTGTGTGTGTGTGTGTATCTGTTTGTGCACATGTGTGCACATGAAATGGGTTAACATGACCCCTGGAGGCAAACATACGGAAAAAATGGTCATCCTAGGCCCTACAGTTCTCAAGATATTCACAGAGAACTGTGTCTGCCCTACCCTCCTTTCGGGGGGTCCAGTCCAGCGGGGGGGCTACAGATCAAAACGAAAAATGACGGTTCCATGCTATCCATGTGGGGGTACATGCCCACCAAGTTTCGTGTACCCCGGTCTTTCAGTGTCCCGGGAATCCTTGTTGGTGTACGTCACTAAATGTACACATAATTTATTTGGCATGCATTCGGAGGGTGTCATAATGATCCTACACTTTTAATTCTGTGCAGTTTTGACCCTGTCAGCCAGAGATTTTTTTACTTTTTAATTTTTAACTAGGTGGCGCTATACATGAAATAAGTGGTAATGGGATGGGTTGACATGCCCCCTTAAGACCAACATACATAAAAAAGATGGACCTCCTAGGCCCTACGGTTCTCGAGATATTCACAGAAAACTGTCTCCGGCCACCTACAGGCCAGTTGGTGTATAGTCACATAAATTAATTTATTGTGTGGCCCCCCATGAACGGAATTCCACAAAACTTGGCGTGTATACAGAGGGTGTCATAATGATCATACACTTCCAATTTCGTGCAGTTTTGACTATGTTAGGTCACAGATACCTTCAATTACAACACCTCATTTTTACTTTTTTGTGTTTAACTAGGTGGCGCTATACATGAAATGAGTGGTTATGGAATGGGTTGACATGGCCCCTTGAGATCAACATACAAAAAAAAAATGGTCCTCCTAAACCCCACGGTTTTCGAGATATTCACAGAAAACTGTTTCTGCCCTACCCTCCTTTCGGGGGGTCCAGTCAAGCGGGGGGGTTACAGATGAAAACGAAAAACGATGGTTCCATACTATCCATGTGGGGTTACATGCCCACCAAGTTTCGTGTACCCCGGTCTTTCAGTGTCCAGGGACTCATTGACGGAAATTTGGGCATGCGAAAAAGAAAAAAAAAAAGAAAAAATCTGACTAAACCTATATGACCGCCGCTTCGCTGCGCGGCGGTCATAATAATTTTGTTGTGCAGTGAAATGTCTCACTCAGCACCAAACAAGCATTTTTGCCGACTGGTCACCTGATAAACTAGTTAGATGAAGCTAGATAAAGTTTTACGCTGTAGCCCAAATCAATGACAGATAACGTGACGACCACATACAAATAATTTCGGTAGATTTTGCAAATGTGTTAAGAAGAACGTTTTGTGTTGTAGGCTGACTAAATGGACGAGAGCCACGACGAGGCCGCCGCGTGCCGATATGTTTTGTTAGGCAACATGTATTAACACATTCATTTGTGACAGAAGAAACGGGAAGTTCCCCATTACCTGTGAAAAATGCCCATCTGCATTCATGTAATGACAACAGTCAGTAGCCCACTATAACTCCTTCTCGTACTGTTTGGTCTCTTTATTGTCTTACAGATCAAGTAAAATCGTACAGTTTGCCCTCTAAGCCCAACGTGTAATCATTTTGTTGTGTAGTAAAATGTCTCATACAGCATCAAACAACTAAGCATTTTTAGCCGACTGGTCACCTGATAAAGTTTTACGCTGTAGCCCAAGTCAATGACAGATAACGTGAGGACGACCACATAGGCTACAAATAATTTCGGTAAAGTTTGCAATTGCAAATCTATGTGTTAAGACGAACGTTTTCTGTTGTATAGGTTTTGTTAGGCAACATAAATTAATACATTTTGGTCTTTTTATTGTCTTAATTGTATTTTGATTTACTAATTGCAGCACAAGTCAAATTTCATTCAACATATGCGTGTAATTTTTTTTTTATAATTAAGTGTTCCACGTGCGCTAAAAGATGACATGCTGATGTGTCGTATGTACTTCATCACCACTCTACTGTTGCATGCGCTAACAGATGACATGCTGATGTGTCTTATGTACGTCATCACCACTCTACTGTTGCATGCGCTAAAAGATGAAATGCTGATGTGTCTTATGTACGTCATCACCACTCTAATGTTGCATGATAAAGCATGAAGACTAATTCAGTAGGTTCTTTATAAAATACCCAAGTGGTGACTGACAGTAAAACAGAACATGTTATTGATAGTAATTCCCAGATTATATTGATAGCACATAGTCTGTGTGAAAAGCAAATCATCATTAAGAGAAAAAAAAACACCTTTGGATCAATCGGATGCCTCTCCAGCTTGTGAGAGTTGCATTCTGGGTAGCCTGCAGACCAGTATGCACAGCAGTGGGTCTGCCATCACCCGCAAGCTCATGACGGAGAGAGACATGGTCTCCCACACAGGAAAGGCAAGGCTCCAGTCACAGAAGGACATGGGCAGAGTGAGAATGGATGGACCATAAAGGACAAGGAGAGTGACCAAGGAGACGGTCAACACCATCCGGTCCGGCCTGTCTTTTGGCGTGGTGTGCAGAGGGGAGATTTTGACTGACTGCATCAGAACACACATGGTAATCGCGGCAACAGTGGGAACCACAAACAGAACAGCGTGGAGAGCAGGAAGAGGAAAGATGATGGTGAAGGTGACACCCGTTACCATGGCGAGAGTCAGGACCGTGTAGCAGGGCACAGAGGAGAAAAGGGGAGAGTTCTGAGAGAGTGTGAAGGACAGAATGCTCTCTAGTGCCACCAGCTGGTGAAGATGCAGACCAATAAATCTGACCACAGAAAATAAAGAATAAATCAGATGACAGGTCAGCCAGTCAACAGATGAAACCATCGTTGTGATCATGAAGGGAATCAAGAACAGCTCCACGGCATCGTTGCAGAGGAGGGTGATGATGAGGATCGAGTTTCGGCTTTGGAGGCGCCGGTGCTGACGCAGAATACAACCAGCCCAGACCAGAGCAGGCAGACCCCCCCACAGAACATAGGAGAGGAATATGATGAGCCTGATCCTCCCATCGCCATTCCAGAGGGGAAGCTGATCATCCATGGGCACACTGGAGATAGTGGAGATTCTGTTGAAAAACATATTATTTCAATTGTCTATATATATATAACATACATTCCCACAGACCTATAGCCTGGGTCTGCCTGCCTAGTGTCTCCGTTCAATTGAAACTGAGATACTTATGTGACATTACACTAATGTTTCCCTCAGCAACCAGGGTACCTGACCAATCAGTGACGAGAGGGTATGAGGTTAGTTTTGAAATAGAAAGTGGCTGTGGTAAACAGTAGTAGCCACGCCTGCAAACATAACAAATTGCAGTTGTAGGAAAGTGAAAATGTATGTACAGCAAAGGTAGGCTTGAATGCATTGTACATTGTTCACAATGTGGTTTATTATCAGTTTGTAAAGGTTAGGCAAAGTAACGTTAGGAATCCCTGATCAATGTGAATGGTTAGGCTGGACAAATTATTTCAAAGTTAAAGGAAAATTCTGGTATTTAGCACTTTGAGTCCCTTTTTCTGGTTTGTGTTGGATGAACTAGAGTGGTGGGCACCGAAATTTTGACGATTGGTCCTGTCTCGACTTTTCTGACTCGTTTTGAATCGCCTTTACTACTTCAGAGTGGCTGCCTAAAAGGCATGCACAAACATGTCCTTAAAACAACCCTTAACGTTCGTTTTCAAAACTGTGCAACTCACCGAGTGGTTAGTGGTGTTTTAAGGCTGCCCCTGGGCAGTACCACATTTGGTGGCAGCGGTGGGATTGTGGCATAGTGATTTTTGACAAGGTATACCACCCTAGAATTGGAAAATATGTGATATGGGGTAGCTTTTTGTGTTTTATCAGCCAGTTTATGTCCAGTGTATGTCTATAGAGGAATATCTTACAGATGAACGGGCTAAACATTTTAACTAATAGCCCCACAAAAGCGTACATGGTTTGTTATGTACATTAATTCAATATTTTTTGTATTGCAACTTTTCTGAAATGTTATATAATATATAATGTTGTATAACACTGAATGAAGTCTCTCAAATATCTCACCAAACTGAAAAACCAAAAGAATGTTAGGATTTCTGTACTTCCTATTTCATTAGATAATGGCTCATTTACATATTGTTGCGTGCCTAAGTTCCTAAAAGTAGCGGTCTAAGTTCCTAAAAGTATGTCAGCACGGTTAATGTGTTATGGTTCTGATAGGCTCTGTCAGGGTGCGATTTGTAGGGGGGGATGGTGAGGATTTCCCCCCCTCTGGTTTTCCTATCCCTACCTCTGCTAAATTATTTTCATCCCCGGTGGGGACAACATTTATCCCCCTCTGCCCCTCATATTGATTAATGCTACTTTATATAAGTAAAGCGCTGAAACGTGAGAACAGTTCTGGTTCGTAAATTATTTTCATAAAACTTAAAGTTGCCCTAAAACTTTACTCTCCAAACTCTTCACTGCACTGTAGCCAATTAACTGACAGTATGATAGTAGGCTATTTATTTTCTGTAGGCTACAATAAACACATTTATTTTTTCAACTTTTGCAATATTACGCACTTGGCTACTGAACGCAAATCAGCAGGAGAGAGAATGCACGTAGTCTACGCAGCGTGTAGCGCAATGTGTAGGCTATTTGGTTACGAACTAACACTGTTAGCCAATTCACTAACTTAAGACTTCAGTGCCATCATATACAACGTTTTTTTACACAACAAATACAGAAAGGATGGAGGTAGCAAAAGTAGAGTAGTCATTTCAGATGAGGCAAGAACAAGGTGAATTTGTATGCTTGTCAAAACGTAGTCCTACCCTGCATTAGAGGAGCTGATCATCATACCAAGCACACTCGCTATTTAAAGTCATACACCACGGTAAACTAAAACTAAAACATTAAACCCGGTTAATGGTCAACTGTCTCATCATTGGCACAGAACGTTACAATATGTATAATATTTCAGAAAACTTCCAATACAAAAAAGTGTTGATATATTGTAAACTAGGTGTACCGCAGAGCGGTATAAAATATGACCGCCGCCCAGTCCAGCACATTTTTTCCACAAAAATAAATCACGCTGAAAGGCATATATGATCAACTGTCTCACTAAATTGCATTATGCACACTCAATTCTCACTGGTATCTGCTAGACAACAAGTACCAAAACATGATTACTGTAGTTCATAGATTTCACATGTAAAATTCATTTTATCCAACCCCACCCCCATCTTGCCTGTTCATAATTCTGAGAAATTCTTGAATTGTGTGCATGTGTGCTGGCGTGTACATGTTTATGTTTATGTGTGTGAGTGTGTGTGTGTGTGTGTGTGTGTGTGCGTGCTTGTGTGTGTGCCTGCGTATGTGCCTGTGTATGTGCATGCATGCGTACATATGTCTACTGTGTGAGTATGTGTCATACGTATGATTACTGTGAATGTATGTGTGTGCGTGTGTATCTGTTTATGAACATGTGTGCATATGGAATGGGTTAACATTACCCCTGGAGGCAAACATACACAAAAAATTGGTCATCCTAGGCCCTACGGTTCTCAAGATATTCACAGAAAACTCTGTTGGTGTACGGTCACTAAATGTACACACAAATTATTTTATTGTAAGGCCCCCCATGAACGAAAGTTCACAAAACTTGGCCTGCATTCGGAGGGTGTCATAATGATCCTACACTTTCAATTTTGTGCACTTTTGACCATGTCAGCCAGAGATATTGTGATGAAAACACCTAATTTTTTGCTTTTTAATTTTTAACTAGGTGGCGCTATACATGAAATAAGTGGTAATGGGATGGGTTGACATGGCCCCTTAAGACCAACATGCAAAAAAAAGGTGGTCCTCCAGGCCCTTCGGTTCTCGAGATATTCACAGAAAACTGTCTCCGGCCACCTACAGGCCAGTTGGTGTATAGTAACATAAATCAATTTATTGTGTGGCCCCCCATGAACGGAATTCCATGAAACTTGGCGTGAATTCAGAGGGTGTCATTGTGATCCTACACTTCCAATTTCGTGCAGTTTTGACTATGTTTGGTCACAGATACCTGCGATTACAACACCTCATTTTTACTTTTTTGTGTTTAACTAGGTGGAGCTATACATGAAATGAGTGGTTATGGAATGGGTTGACATGGCCCCTTGAGATCAACATACAAAAAAAGGTGGTCCTCCTAAACCCTATGGTTCTCGAGATATTCACAGAAAACTGTGTCTGCCCTACCCTCCTTTTGGGGGGTCCAGTCCAGTGGGGGGGCTACAGATCAAAAAGAAAAACGATGGTTCCATGCTATCCATGTGGGGTTACATGCCCACCAAGTTTCGTGTACCCCGGTCTTTCAGTGTCCCAGCAATCCTTGACGGAAATTTGGCCATGCGAAAAAGAAAAAAAAAATCATAACAATCATCTGTGGTCAGCTGTGCAAGAGGCTAGATATATGTTCTGGGTGGAGGGGTCATTAAACCTCAGGACAAAGTGCAGGCCATCATAGAAGATAGAAATAGTGTGAGGACGACACAATGCCATCTTAATCTAGTTCAACCATGTGTGAACCCCATTAACCTTTATGTAACACATTCACTCTGAATCCTCGAGATTCTGAGCTGGAAGTCTACAGTACTGTATATTACAGTACCCTCGTGATTTTCCATTAGGACCCCATTCAGGTATATGTAGTAGCAAATTGTACCTGCCGCATCACACTCACAAACTAACCCACAGGGGGCAGCAAGGAGGCTTAACACTATGCGTACTATAGCTTGCCCATCTTTTATGATGTTTAGGCCTGTATATGTTACACATCCACTCTGGCTCTCTTATAGGCTGAACTGTATGTGCAATTTTTTGTAACACATCATCCACGAGGACCTCAAACAGGTGTAACTAATGGTGAATGGAAAGGCAAATTTGTAAGGAAACTTATTGGGGCCTCTGCCAGTTCTACGCAGGCCTATCAGATTGTGTTTGTCCTAATGGTGCAGCATTCAGCGTCATTTCAGAAGTTCACACAGGGACAGGTATCAGCTATGAAGGTGTCAGTGTGTCTAATGTTGATGTGGTAGGCTCTGTGTTAAACTGCAGTTAATGCTCTTTAGATGTGGAGAAATAGTCTCGGTCATGAAATAAGACGTGCATATTGCAGCCTGTTCCGATGTTGATGTTTGTGTTCCTCCTCACGATTGAAGAGATATCACTACCACTTCCTGTGGTGATTACATCAAAAACCTGTAGGCGACCAGACCTTCTTATAATCCTGGTAGAGTTTTACAAGAAGTATAAATATAATAGTCTTTAATTAAACAATATGATGATACAAGTACAATGTTTGACGTTATACCAACAAGTATAAGTAGCCTATAAATCAGTCTTACCTGAACCCTTTCACAGGACGTACTACTTCTGTCTTCTTTTCTCACTCTGACACTCACTCACTCTTTCTCACCTTCACACCGTGCCTGTATCTCTCTGTGCACAGCTGCTAATGAAGTAGGTGGTGCTATGACCAGGATAGGCACTAAAAGATGACATGCTGATATGTGTTATGTACGTCATCACCACTCTAATGTTGCATGCGCTAAAAGATGACATGCTGATATGTCTTATGTGCGTCATCACCACTCTAATGTTGCATGCGCTAAAAGATGACATGCTGATATGTGTTATGTACGTGATCACCACTCTAATGTTGCATGTTAAAGCATGAAGACTTTCAGAAGGTTCTTTGTGGAACCCCCTAGTGGTGACTGGCAGTAATACAGAGCATGTTCCACAATACACAGAACTTATTGATAATATTGATAAACAGAACATATCAATAGTAATACAGATCATGTTTATTATTAGATAGCGTATACTGTGCGGAAGCATAATTTACATCATCAAGTCCACTATTTCAGTTTTAATTTCAATCCGGACAAGTTCAGGGTGCTTGTGTGTGTGTGTGTGTGTGTGTGTGTGTGTGTGTCATTACTTTTGATATACAGTAATTGGTATGGTAATTCAATTACTTTTGAAAGAAGTAACTAGTAACTGTAACTAACTTTTCAGTAACTTGCCCAACACTGGTGTGAACACATGATGAATTCATCATGAAATCACCTTTACTTACCGCTTTTGTGTACCCCGAGGTAAAGTCACATACTGATACTCATATGTTCATGCTTACTTAATATACCTTCACTAGTAATAAACATTTGTTTAATTAGAATTCATCATTACCTACCACTTTTGTGTACCCTGAAATAAAGTCACATCCTGATACTAATTTGTTAATGCATAAATTCACTAGTAATAAGCATTTGTTAAATTGGAGTTCATCATTACTTATCACTTTTTTGTACCCTGAAGTTAAGTCACATCATTTGTATGGTGGCCGGGAAGTGCAAAACAAATTTACATTTGCGGGTGTGAATTTACTATGTACAAGCACAAAATTACATGTCATAAAACAAATTAACAACCCTGTGAACACTTTTACCATGGGCTAACACTTTTCTAAGTTTCACAAAATTACAAACATCAGAATCTGACGGAATGGGTAGGTACATATGAATAACATTAAATTGCCAATGAAATAAGTGAGGTATTCACCTAAAGTAACATTGACATAATCGCTAGTTCATTATGAATTCATCATCTGTTCAGTATATTAACATTAGGAATTATGAGTTAGTTTACTGATTGTACCTTATGAATTCATTATGTGTACAGTATGTAAACATTAGGATTTCATAATTTATAACAAAGGAGAACACACTGATAACACCTACTAAATAAAACTCTATTAATGAGGAGAAGCACATTTGTTAATCATTAAGTAATGTTGAAAACGTACTTAATAATGATGAATTAAGTGTTTGTTAATGCTAATACTTAACTAATGCTAATACTTGACTAATGCTAAATAGTGTATCATTATTGTATAGTGTTACCCATGTGGTCACAAACAATGCACCGCAACAGATTCACTCGATCTGAGTTTGTGTTGTGTAAAGCAAAATATTAACAAATGAGCAACTGTAATTTAAAAGTGTTTGTTCTAAATTGCCCTGAGGTGAGGTACATCTTTACATGCTGTGTATCATCCAT
The DNA here is from genome assembly GCF_018492685.1 of Alosa sapidissima. Lineage (NCBI taxonomy): Eukaryota > Metazoa > Chordata > Actinopteri > Clupeiformes > Clupeidae > Alosa > Alosa sapidissima. The sequence goes on from NC_055974.1 coordinate 26,495,813, forward strand.
TCGGTCTGTGGTGAACTCTGCTTGATGATCTACAGGGTAAAGAACGAACTGGAGAGACCACAGCCATGCAGTCGCTATTGCTTACGTTTCCGGTCATAATGCGGACAGACAATCTATCAAACTTCGACATCAACCTATCAAAGTTTTCCCACATTCAATGAAGGTCCTTCACATATTTAGTAAAGTCGTCAAAGTATCTGGTTTGTTTTTTGTAAGACTTAAATTTACTTAGGGTACTCAGTCAGACGCACATTCAAGATTTTGCTTTTCATCACACGTGGCAGGCTATTTTATACACCACAAAAAAAGTTTACATTGATAATAAACTGAATGATCTTTTATCTTCAAATCAACCTGAATATCATAGCTAATTCTGTATGAATAAATCCGTTGTTTACACAACCTGATGTGTTTTACACAAAGCCTTCTGTTCCATTTAATTTTCTTCCATTTTGTTTTTGACATCAACTACCTTGACATGATATTGACAATGACATGTGCAGGGCGCAGCAAAAACTAAACTTACATTCGTATTTATCTATATAACTTTCTTACCGACTAGAGAGAGTTTCCCACCAACTAGACAGTTTGTCACAGACTAGAAACATTTCCTTGTACCAACATGTGAATATACACCGAGTGATATGGCAACAGTGAACGCTGTACATTTTGTTTTAGAAAGTGTGCATTTCAGTTAATAATTGCATGTTAAAATCTGTGGTCTGTTTTACAATCCAGCAAAACAGAGATGGGATGGAGATGGGACGGTTCATGCTCACCCAATAACTGAGCAGCCTATCTTCACAGATCAATTCTCAGGCTCAGGTCCCTCTTACGTGTACATTTCATGTGTTAATTTCACAATTCATCTTCTTGCTCACTCTGAAGGGCTGCAGTTTGGCATTAGTCCTCCAGAGGGAGCTACACACACAGGAAGTGAGAAGAAATTCTCCTAGTAGGCTACCTAACCAGCCCAGACGTGAGCAGGTAGAGTGGTGGACCCCCACAGAGCATAGGAGAGGAATATGATGAGCCTGATCCTCCCATCGCCATTCCAGAGGGTAAGCTAATCATCCATGGGCACACTGGCCTGGTTGGCACCAGACCACATATTTGGGGCAGCCGTGGCCTACTGGTTAGCGCTTCGGACTTGGAACCGGAGGGTTGCCAGTTCGAATCCCGACCAGTAGGCACGGCTGAAGTGCCCTTGAGCAAGGCACCTAACCCCTCATTGCTCCCCGAGCGCCGCTGTTGTTGCAGGCAGCGCCGGGATTAGTGTGTGCTTCACCTTACTGTGTGTACACTGTGTGCTGTGTGTGTTTGACTAATTCACGGATTGGGATAAATGCAGAGACCAAATTTCCCTCACTAGGTGGCGCTATACATGAAATAAGTGGTTATGGAATGGGTTGACATGGCCCCTTGAGATCAACATACGGAAAAAAAAATGGTCCTCCTAAACCCTACGGTTCTCGAGATATTCACAGAAAACTGTGTCTGCCCTACCCTCCTTTCGGGGTGTCCAGTCCAGCGGGGGGGGCTACAGACCAAAACGAAAAACAATGGTTTCATGCTATTCATGTGGGGTTACATGCCCACCAAGTTTCGTGTACCCCGGTCTTTCAGTGTCCCGGGAATCCTTGATGGAAATTTTGACATGCGGAAAAAAAAATAAATAAATAAATAAAAATCGCTGCGCGGCGGTCATAATGACTGAGAACTCCTCTTCTACTTGACCATGCACTAGCACTAGCACCATAAGGTGATCTGCCGACAGTGTCCATTTTGTGAAAGTCAACCCATTATTGAAGTATGCCACACATATTGAAACGGCTACAGGTAACATCCATATATATATCCATATCCATGAGCCTATTTCCTGCATTGAGAGTAGACCGTGTGGCTGTCAGAGATCATCCAGACGACTTCTTAAATAGGAGAGCATGAAGTCCATCTCCGCCTCATGTCCACGTCTCCACATGTCCTGAGCAACCAGCTTCATCTCCTCCATCTTAAAGTCTCCACATGTCCTGAGCAACCAGCTTCATCTTCTCCATCTTAAAGTCTCCACATGTCCTGAGCAACCAGCTTCATCTTCTCCATCTTAAAGTCTCCACATGTCCTGAGCAACCAGCTTCATCTCCTCCATCTTAAAGTCTCCACATGTCCTGAGCAACCAGCTTCATCTTCTCCATCTTAAAGTCTCCACATGTCCTGAGCAACCAGCTTCATCTTCTCCATCTTAAAGGCAGCTAGTAGAAGAGGAGCCTCATCACTGTCCTTTTCTCCCACTGTCATCTGTGGCCAATTAAAATGAACAAACAGTAAACACTCAGAGCGTGTGTGTGTGTGTGGTGCATATGTGGAATTCTGTAGTCATCTCAAATGCATTGTATATAATACAGCGGCCTCACGTGATAGAATGTGGTATTACAAGAGAGCCAGCCCGGCACTAGTTGGTTTGCATGGCAAGACAAAAACTGTCCAGATTACAGGAACAATTTATATGAAGTTTTTAGGCCAGAATCTGAGTGTTATGGCTGGCTTAGAAGCCGTTACAGTACATGATTTGGAGATGGACATCAGAGTTTATAAAAAATATTGTATTTTATTGCAATAAATCAATATTCTTAAAATCTATCTGTAAAATCTAGCTTCTTTTCCACACCTTCAGGTGTAGTGTGTCAGGATCCTGCAGGGACTGACTTACTTTTGTCACCCTGGTGGCCATTTTGTGTATTGTCCTGTGTTTGTTTACTTTTGCTGTTCCCCATATGCTCTGTTTACCTGTCTGCTGTCATGTGACTGTCTCCACCCCTTTTTCCTTATATGGTCTGCACTTCCTGTCTTGTTAGTTTCCCTCCGTTTCTGCTCACACCTGTTCCCTGTTATTGTCTTGTTGGTTTCGTCCAGTCCTCTGTCTTTGTGTTAATTAGTATGTGCATTACTACCCCCTGTTCCTCTGTCCTTTGTCAGTTCGTCTCTCTGTTTGTCCTGTCAAAAACTCTCGTCTTGGCAGATTCTTGTAAGTTTGTAATGCTTGTATGGTTTGTAGTAATAAAAACTTCTGCTGGAAAGAGTCTTACGCTTGGGTCCTGTCCTGCCTTAAACCTGACATGTAGGGGCTGATTTTGCTGATCTGGAGTGCAGAGGGGTGTAACACTGAGAAATACTGAAATGGGACATTTGCTGAATTTAAGAAAACAGACGAATTTGTAGAGCAGTGCGATGTCATGTAAAAATCATATATCTTTCATGCAAAGAGTGATGCTGACTCCAACCCAAGAAGCAGATCTTCCCCCGGCCTACTCCAGATTAATTAAGATATTGTATGACGTCTCTGCTCTCTTAATTCAGTATCCTACTGGTACCCCTCCCTCCACATTTCACTGTGCACACTTGTCCATCTTCAAATTGTAACATTATTTTCTCTAGACTTTGAAGTGAAATTGCCAATGAGTGCCAAAAAGATCAGCTCAATCGGTTGTTTCACAATCTTATTCATTAAAGGTAAACTATGCAGTATTGGCAATTTCCTCACTGTTTTCTCGGTTTTTGCTTCTTTTTCTCTGGCTTTGTCATGACGAATGTCTGAGAAACTCCATCGCTACCTTTTTCTAGCCGGTGCCTGGCGTGTATGTGTATTTGAATGCAGTAAAGCAATTTGTTACACTCGTTATATTTCCTGACACTGAGGCCGTCGACCCGCCGGCCGACAGTTCCGCTCACAGGCGCTAGGGGGAAGCGAGACGGCCACCATTCAACCCGAAAAAAGTCATATAACCATTCCAATGACTCTAAAGCTGTTAAATAAAGGTAAATTAACCGAAAAAACATATACTTAAACAAAAAGCATATTAAGCTAAAAAAACCTGCACAATGTGCCTTTAACTACAATTATATATCAAGCATCAAGTCTTACCTTAACAGATTCTACACAGTCTTCCAGTGTGTGGAATGTTGGCCGAATATCCTCCCTGCTGTGACTTCGTCTTGGCTTTGGGCAGTTCATTAATGCTCCACCAGGGGCACTCCAGGGGTTCCTTAGAAAAGATGGGCAGTATAATCAAATGTATTAATAATGTGTGTCTAATTAATTGAAGGGTGGAGTTGCCCCTTTCGGAGTACGTCCTTTATTAGGTTAATGACAGGAAGAGGAAATTAACCAAACAAGGGTCTAGGGTCTAGATTACAAAGGGTCTAGATTACAAACCCAGACTGGTGTTTGTTGCAACTTTCTTTTAAGATAGGCTATGATCATTCCAGTTATGAAATGTCACTGAAATATAAGCAATTAGGCTACACAACCTCTCTAGTTGGTAATTATAGCCTTGAAAAACCTGGAAAATACTTGTTTTTTAATTAGGCTAATGTAAAACAATTTGAAATTCGGTTAGCATGCAGGCTATTTAAGAAGGGGCAGCCGTGGGCCACTGGTTAGCACTCTGGACTTGTAACCGGAGGGTTGCCGGTTCGAGCCCCGACCAGTGGGCCGCGGCTGAAGTGCCCTTGAGCAAGGCACCTAACCCCTCACTGCTCCCCGAGCGCCACCGTTGTAGCAGGCAGCTCACTGCTCCGGGATTAGTGTGTGCTTCACCTCACTGTGTGTTCACTGTGTGCTGTTTGTGTTTCACTAATTCACCGATTGGGTTAAATGTAGAGACCAAATTTCCCTCATGGGATCAAAAAAGTATATATACTTATACTTATTTCTTTATAACAGGATGCTTTTTGTGCCCTTCTCATAGCCTAGGCTACTAATATTTTATACTTGTAACATAGCACATAACACTCCCCTTCAAAGCAATTATAACAATGTCAGTCTTTCATATTACAATAGCCTAATATACACTAAAAAACATTGTATGTTTTTTGTATGTACATCGGTTGCACGTAAATGACCTTAAAAAAAGACCTTAAAACTGTTTTTCCAAAGCTACACCAGCATGTTGATTTTCCAACAAGAGGAGACAACATCCTGGACCTGGTCTACACTACACACAAAGGAGCATACAAAGCCACCCCCCTCCCCCACATTGGACTTTCTGACCATATCACTGTTATGCTAATGCCCGCATACAGACAAAGAGTGAAAGCAAACAAACCGGTTCGCAAGCAGGTAAAAGTGTGGCCTGAGGGAGCCTCTGATGCTCTTCAAGACTGCTTTGACACAACAGACTGGGAAATGTTTAAGCAGGCAGCCACTTACAACAAACAGACAGACATAGAGGAGTATACAGACACTGTAACCTCTTACATCACAAAGTGCATTGATGATGTGACCCACACAAAAGACATCATCACTCGGGCTAACTGGAAGCCATGGCTGACAGGGGATGTCCTCAGGCTGCTGAGGGCCAGAGACAAAGCCTACAGAGCTGGGGATGAAGCTGGCATGAGAACAGCGAGAGCCAACCTGTCCCGTGGCATCAAGGAAGCAAAAAAGGAATACACTCGCAAGATAACCACCCACTTCAAAGACAGCAGGAACGCACAAAGCCTATGGCAGGGCATTCAGGCCATCACGGACTACAAGCCCGCGCCACAGAGCTGTGAGAGCAACATCCCTCTGCTCAACAATCTGAACCGTTTCTTTGCTCGCTTTGAAGCACAAAACAGCACTTGCCCACAGAAGACCCCTCCCCCTCCACACGAGCAGCCCCTGTGCCTCTCTGCCGACAGCGTGAAGAGGACACTTGCTGATATCAACACCCGTAAGGCAGCAGGCCCAGACAACATCCCAGGTCGGGCGCTGAAGGACTGCGCTGAGGAGCTTAAGGATGCCTTCACAGACATCTTTAACACTTCCCTGAAGCAAGCCATCGTCCCATCATGTTTCAAAGCTGCCACCATCATACCTGTGCCGAAGAAAACTGCTCCATCCTGCTTCAATGACTACCGCCCCGTGGCACTGACACCCATCATCATGAAGTGCTTTGAGCGGCTTGTCATGTCACACATCAAATCCATTCTCCCCCCCACCCTTGACCCCTTCCAGTTTGCATACCGAGCCAAACGGTCCACAGAGGATGCAATCTGCTCTGCCCTCCACCCAGCCCTCATCCACCTGGAAAAAAGAGACTCATATGTGAGATTGCTGTTTATAGACTTCAGTTCTGCATTCAACACCATAATACCACAACAACTCATCTGCAAACTTGACAAACTGGGACTCAGTACTTACCTCTGCAACTGGCTACTGGACTTCCTCTGTCAGAGGCCTCAAGTAGTACGTGTTGGCAACAATATCTCAAGCAGCATCACCCTGCTGACGCATGACTGCACTGCAACCTACAGCAACAACCACATAGTGAAATTTACTGACGACACAACTCTGGTGGGTCTCATCTCAAGGGCGACGAGACTCAATACAGGTTGGAGGTCGACCTTCTGACAATAACCTCCTGGTGAACGTCAGCAAGACCAAGGAGATTGTTGCTGACTTCCGTAGAGGTCACACCCAACACCTGCCACTGACCATCGACGGTGCTGTGGTGGAGAGAGTGAGCAGCACCAAATTCCTGGGGGTGCACATCAGTGAAGACCTCTCCTGGACCACCAACACTGCATCACTGGCGAAGAAAGCTCAGCGCCGCCTGTACTTCCTGCGGAAACTCAGGCGAGCAAGTGCTCCACCAGCCATCATGACCACATTCTACCGAGGCACCATTGAGAGCATCCTCTCCAGCTGTATCGCTGTGTGGGGCGGAAGCTGCACTGAATACAACAGGAAAGCCCTGCAGCGCATAGTGAACACAGCTGGAAGGATTATTGGTGCTTCACTCCCCTCCCTGAAGGACATTTACACCTCCCACCTCACCAGCAAGGCGACCACAATTGTGAGTGATGCAAGTCACCCCGCTCACAATTTGTTTGATCTACTGCCCTCTGGGAAGAGGTACAGAAGCCTGCGCTCCCGCACCACCAGACTCACCAACAGCTTCATACACCAGGCTGTTAGGATCCTGAACTCTCTCCCCCCTCTCCCCCCTCCACCCTCAGCTACATAACATCCTGGACTCTTAGACCCACAATGACTGCCTTGCACTACTCCACTTGCACTACTCCACTTGTACACTTGCACACTTGCAACTTGTTGTTGTTGTCCTGAACACTTCTGAACAAACTTCTGCTGCTCTTACATAACTTGCACCACTATGCCACTTGCATACTTAGGTCAAACAAAACTACCTCAGCCATTTATTGGCCTGACTTTTGCACTATTATATTGCAAAAAGGTAAAACATGTTTTGTCTCCACCGTGGGATAGTAGGAAACCCAATTTCGATCTCTTTGTATGTCTTGACATGTGAAGAAATTGACAATAAAGCAGACTTTGTCTGACTTTGACTTTGACTTTGAAATTAAATGGCTTAAAAATAAAAAATCTGCCTGCCTCTATGGGAATTTAACATAGGGGTCAAATACTTATTGCCCCTGTAATTTTAGGAAGAACATTTCTTTATTTACGATACATTCTTCATTCACTCAGTCCTTAAAGGTGGGATTTCTTACAATTGTTTTTTAATAAAGGCATTAAGATCAATTTCTAACAGATGATTTTATATTCCTCTTTTTAGTCAACTTTAGCATAGGTTCAAATACTTATTCTCCCGACAGTATGTATATATATATATATATATATATATATATATATATATATATATATATATATATATATATATATATAATCTATATATATATGCTGAAACTACATTATCAACCTAATTCGCTTCCAATATAGCCTAGAGCACATTTTTGTAGCCTATTTACTTTTTTTTGTCATTTAGTAAGCTCATGTAGAAGACATTTGCAACAAATATCAATCTGGGTTCATAATCTTGACTCAAAAGCATTACCCTCAGGGTCCCTTAGAACAAACAGGTGAGATTTATATTTTGGGAGACAAAGGAAATACATTTTTGAGACAAGATTTATTTCCTTTGGATTGGGATGACTTAGACTTTGTTCTCATAAGTGTGTTAGGCATTGAGCATGCACAAGATATCAGTGGTTTCCAATCAGATATTGCTCTCAAAGATGAATGCTTTTGATTATTGTGGCACAACTCAAGTTACACAAGTTACTTGCATCATCATCTCAATGCCTATTGTCAGTATAGTACAATGCCTCAACCTGTATAGTACAATGTTGTTGAAATGACAAGTATATTTAATGTAACGTTATAATTTAAACATTGCCATTGGAATTGGGAATTAGTTCAAATTGGGTTATCACAGCATGAATAAATTTTGTAAACCGAAATAGAAATGCTTCATTAAAGGTCACTTATTTCATGGATCCAGGATATTATGCATCCTGATAAAGTTCCCTTGGCCTTTAGAATTAAAATAGCCCCACGTCATCAAATACCCTTCACCATACCTAGAGATTGGCCTGGTTCCAATGCAAGTTCAATGCAAATCCGTCTTTCCAATGATTAATGATATGATGCTAGCCTACAAAGGGGCATAGTGCGAAGAAACTTTGCCGGCATAATAATAGCACAATAATAGTCATAAGCGTACTGTCATACAAATGGAAAAACCTAATACAGTCTCTTGGTGACACACATGTACATAACTATTGTGCACATGGGATACTATATTCCCAAAACATTCCATGCATTTCCGATGCCAACATTCCAACACGTCGGATGCTAACATTCCAACACGTCCAATGGCAGGGCACTACACACACGTTTTGGAAAAGAGATAGAAGGTCTGATACCGGAGGCTAAAAATAGGGTATTGCTTTACAATGGCGCAATGCATGCTGAGAGACTCCTCGCTCACCAAAGCTGCTACAGTTAATAACATCTGTGACAATTCTAGTTTACCTTCTGGAATTACTATCACATAAACACAATGGACTTAAATATCTCATGCCTGCCTTAAAGGAGAATTCTGGCGATTTTCCACAAAGATGGTCGAGGTCACCAAATAGCCTATTGTCTGTATGGAAAAAAAACAAACAATCAATCTGTTCTACCTAGCTTGAGTTGCTGCAGCTAACAGCTAGATCTGCCATGCAGCTACTGTGCTACACTCTGGGGGCATGAACATGGGGCAGCTACCGTGCTACACTCTGGGGGCATGAACATTGGGCAGCTACAGTGCTACACTCTGGGGGCATGAACATTGGGCAGCTACAGTGCTACACTCTGGGGGCATGAACATGGGGGCTCATGAATATGCCCCCAGAGTGTAGCACTATAGCTGCCTTGCAGCTTGAGCTGTTGGCTACAGCAACTGGAGCTAGTTGGAACCGATTGTTTTAGTTTTTTCCGTACAGACAGTACTGAGTGACCCAGAGAAATGGAGATCTATGTGAAAAATCTCCGGAATTCTCCTTTAATGATCCTATGTAATCTGTGTAATGTTGACTGCGTGGCTTAACCCTGCACTGCTCAAACTGAAATCTGCAAACTGCGGCACCTCAGATTGGGAGTTGAGAACACTAGCCATTGCACTTAAAGTTCAATATATTATATTTATATTTATATCATTATATTTATATTTATGTTTTATCTTCCATAACCTGCCCATAAACCTGTGCAATGTACTGTACATATATGCATTACATGTATATTAGTTATATAGAATGTCTATTGATACTCTCTGCACATAACCCTCTATACTCCTTACAGTATCTGTTGGTGTAGACATGTCATCTGGAAAACCTGTATTTATCCAACTATACACTGTTGTACATAATTAATCTCTATTGTCTACATAACTGCATAGAATACTGTACTCAATCTGCACTTTGGTATTTAATGCTTATTTGCACTTCTGGTTGGATGTCAACTGCATTTCATTGGCTCTGTACCTGTACTCTGCTAAATGACAATAAAGTCAAATCTGAATCTAATCTAAAGCCCAGGCTGCTAGCTCTCACACTAGCACGTCTCTTAAGCGTCGGGAGGGAGGTTTACACAATGTACATACTGCACAACTACAGTATGCATTAGCTGCCTACTGTTACACCTAGTTATGCACAATGTGAATAAAGCTTATAGGTCAAATGCCTTAATGAAAGTATGTTTATAAGCCATCCATTATAATAGCTATATTCACATCTGTGAATCCATAATGAAAGTAATTGTGGAATCAAAACAAAAAGACAGTTTTGGTTAACAGACCAAAAGAAAAACATGTGCTTTCAAATTCCAGCAAACAATAATCTGTGTGCTTGCAGTTATGCATCCATACAGTGGTGGGCTATACCATCAATGTGCATGACTAAGCTAAGGGGTGTTGTTAGGCCTGATGCGCTAGCAGAGTACATATATATATAATAATAATACATTCTAATACATTAGTAATACATTCTAAAACTGATAGTTCCAGTCCTTGATTGTGATTGGCTGAATTGCGTTCGTTGCCGTTGTAAAATGCAGCATAAACATACACCTTGACCGCATTTCGTTCTATATTAGTGCGCTACCATAACTTGATACAAAAGTTAAAGTAGCTGCGTCTCGACATTGCTTGGCAACCATTCAGATAGAGGAAATATATTTCTTGGCGGAAGAATAATTATCTATGAATAACCTGTTATATTTCTAGTTGCTGTGCCTTTACTTAATGAAACTTGGCCAGGTATTTATAACAGTTTTAGAAAACCAATAAGCCACTCGAGTCCGTAGGTTACACTGATTCTACAACAGCTAGGGGGGTTTTAACAACGCCCCTTAGCTGTTAGAATCAGTGTAACCTACGGCCTCTCGGGGCTTATTGCTTAAATAGAACATAAGTAAACTCTCACAATCAGCCCTAGGCCTATGTGTACCCTTGTCATAGCCTAGTCATGTTTGGTCCTACAGTAGCCTACTCTGTTGCCATAACAGTATAGCATAAACTTACTCACCTTAAATGCAATCATGTCTCAGTCCTTCAAGTTAGAACTAGCCTGATACAATTAGACAAAACATGGCAAACACTGACAAGTGTACTGTATATGAACCTGAGACCTGATGGAGTGTCAGTGTGCACCAACAGGACTGTGCACTTATACAATCTTTTTTGGCACTTAGCCACATCTAGATAACTATTGTGGAATTCCATGGCAACTCTTTCAGTGGCAACATTCCAACAATTCCAATGCCAATATTCCAACACGTCACCTGTGTGGTCCCCCCGGGGTCAGTCCTTGGTCCCATCCTTCTCATCCTGTACATGCTCTTGCCCAACCACGTCATCAGTCCCCATTAAATTTCATGTCATTGCTACGCGGATGACACTCAACTGTACGTAAAAACTGCAGCTGCAGCATCACCTTCGTCTCCATCATTGTCATCATCAGCACCATCATCTCCTCCATCTTCACTCACTGTCTGTCTGAAGGACATAAAGGTGTGGATGGTGTTTTGTTATGCATGTGTGGGTCCCAGGGCTGGAGTGGGGCCACTTTTCAGCCCGGGAGTTTTAGACCCAAGCCCGGCCGATCTGCTGCTCAGAGGCTACTTTTGTTTTTAGGCCTAGGCTACTGCATACACAGATCAAGCTTGAGTTTTGTTATCAATATTTGCATATTTTCATATTCATAGACTTTGCATATTTGCCATATTGGATGATACAAAAAGGCTAATATTTTAATTAATTTAATATGTTGCTTGTGAATAGGTTGACAACGCTACAACGTCCAGTAAAAAAAATATGGAAAAAATCTGGAAGCTTGGCATATTTGGCAGCATTTTTCTCCAATACTTTTCGTCTTTTTTTCCTGGCCTTTTCAGTCCCTCACGGCCTCTTTCTACCATCCATCCTCCCTGACGCTTATCACTACAGTAGTGATAAACCTTTCTGTCCCCTTTTCATAGCCTACTAATGTTTGGTCCCAGTCACCTAGTGAGTCAACCATCTAAATATAGCAATCTGATATGATCTCCAGATGCCACATGTAGCTAACTTAGCTGGGTATCTTTCATGATGAAAGGATAAGGTACTTTACAACCTCTTTTCATACGTCTTTCCACATAATAGGAACATCAAGCAACTAGCTGGTAAAACACGTTTTGGAAAAGAGATAGAAGGTCTGATACCGGAGGCTAAAAATAGGCTATTGCTTTACAATGGCGCAATGCATGCTGAGAGACTCCTGGCTCATCAAAGCTGCTACAGTTAATAACATCTGTGACAATTCTAGTTTACCTTCTGGAATTACTATCACATAAACACAATGGACTTAAATTTTGGACTTAAATATCTCATGCCTGCCTTAAAGGAGAATTCTGGTGATTTTCCACAAAGATGGTCGAGGTCACCAAATAGCCTATTGTCTGTATGGAAAAAAAAACAAACAATCAATCTGTTCTACCTAGCTTGAGTTGCTGCAGCTAACAGCTAGATCTGCCATGCAGCTACTGTGCTACACTCTGGGGGCATGAACATTGGGCAGCTACAGTGCTACACTCTGGGGGCATGAACATGGGGGCTCATGAATATGCCCCCAGAGTGTAGCACTATAGCTGCCTTGCAGCTTGAGCTGTTGGCTACAGCAACTGGAGCTAGTTGGAACCGATTGTTTTAGTTTTGTCCGTACAGACAGTACTGAGTGACCCAGAGAAATGGAGATCTATGTGAAAAATCTCCGGAATTCTCCTTTAATGATCCTATGTAATCTGTGTAATGTTGACTTAACCCTGCACTGCTCAAACTGAAATCTGCAAACTGCGGCACCTCAGATTGGGAGTTGAGAACACTAGCCATTGCACTTAAAGTTCAATATATTATATTTATATTTATATCATTATATTTATATTTATGTTTTATCTTCCATAACCTGCCCATAAACCTGTGCAATGTACTGTACATATATGCATTACATGTATATTAGTTATATAGAATGTCTATTGATACTCTCTGCACATAACCCTCTATACTCCTTACAGTATCTGTTGGTGTAGACATGTCATCTGGAAAACCTGTATTTATCCAACTATACACTGTTGTACATAATTAATCTCTATTGTCTACATAACTGCATAGAATACTGTACTCAATCTGCACTTTGGTATTTAATGCTTATTTGCACTTCTGGTTGGATGTCAACTGCATTTCATTGGCTCTGTACCTGTACTCTGCTAAATGACAATAAAGTCAAATCTGAATCTAATCTAAAGCCCAGGCTGCTAGCTCTCACACTAGCACGTCTCTTAAGCGTCGGGAGGGAGGTTTACACAATGTACATACTGCACAACTACAGTATGCATTAGCTGCCTACTGTTACACCTAGTTATGCACAATGTGAATAAAGCTTATAGGTCAAATGCCTTAATGAAAGTATGTTTATAAGCCATCCATTATAATAGCTATATTCACATCTGTGAATCCATAATGAAAGTAATTGTGGAATCAAAACAAAAAGACAGTTTTGGTTAACAGACCAAAAGAAAAACATGTGCTTTCAAATTCCAGCAAACAATAATCTGTGTGCTTGCAGTTATGCATCCATACAGTGGTGGGCTATACCATCAATGTGCATGACTAAGCTAAGGGGTGTTGTTAGGCACGACGCGCTAGCAGAGTACATATATATATATAATAATAATACATTCTAATACATTAGTAATACATTCTAAAACTGATAGTTCCAGTCTTTGATTGTGATTGGCTGAATTGCGTTCGTTGCCATTGTAAAATGCAGCATAAACATACACCTTGACCGCATTTCGTTCTATATTACTGCGCTACCATAACTTGATACAAAAGTTAAAGTAGCTGCGTCTCGACATTGCTTGGCAACCATTCAGATAGAGGAAATATATTTCTTGGCGGAAGAATAATTATCTAGGAATAACCCGTTATAATTCTAGTTGCTGTGCCTTTACTTAATGAAACTTGGCCAGGTATTTATAACAGTTTTAGAAAACCAATAAGCCACTCGAGCTGACAAGTGTATATGAACCTGAGACCTGATGAAGGAGTGTCAGTGTGCACCAACAGGACTGTGCACTTATACAATCTTTTTTGGCACTTAGCCACATCTAGATAACTATTGTGGAATTCCATGGCAACTCTTTCAGTGGCAACATTCCAACAATTCCAATGGCAATATTCCAACACGTCACCTGTGTGGTCCCCCCGGGGTCAGTCCTTGGTCCCATCCTTCTCATCCTGTACATGCTCTTGCCCAACCACGTCATCAGTCCCCATTAAATTGCATTTCATTGCTACGCGGATGACACTCAACTGTACGTAAAAACTGCAGCTGCAGCATCACCTTCGTCTCCATTATTGCCATCATCAGCACCATCATCTCCTCCATCTTCACTCACTGTCTGTCTGAAGGACATAAAGGTGTGGATGGTGTTTTGTTATGAATGTGTGGGTCCCAGGGCTGGAGTGGGGCCACTTTTCAGCCCGGGAGTTTTAGACCCAAGCCCGGACCACTTTTTTAGTGTTGGTGGAAATTGCATAAATAAAGCAACAGTTCAACTTTTACTATCCTGTAGTTTTTATTAGTATCAATATTCCACTATTCCACAAGTAGGTTGATAAGTTAACAAAAACAGGAAGGAAGAAATAAAGCATTTGAAATGTATCCCACAATTCCACTAAGAGGCATATTGAGCTATTGTTTACATGTTTTTTCTGCATGGGTTAGCTATCATGTTGCTGTTTGGTGATTTACTCCTTTACTACACCCACTTCTGAGCAAACAAGGCATATAGGTTGATCATGTAGCCTACTGCTGTCATATACTGTTCTTTCTTACATTAAATGACTTTAATTAATATGGTTAACTCTCCTCTCCTCTCTACTTGTCCCTGTAGTCATAGCTAATTTCGGGCTCATCATTTTCAGCGGGGGACTGGCTGATCTGCTGCTCAGAGGCTACTTTTGTTTTTAGGCATAGGCTACTGCATACACAGATCAAGCTTGAGTTTTGTTATCAATATTTACATAATATTTGCAAAGTCTATGAATCGCCATATTGGATGACACAAAAAGGCTAATATTTTAATTAATTTAATATGTTGCTTGTGAATAGCTTGACAACGCTACAACAACTACAACAAGCTTGCAGAACTGGTGTCAAAATATGCAACTATCAAGCGCATCATTGTGCATGTTGGAGCAAATGACATCTACAGAGAACAGCTGTATGTCAAAGAAGATTTCAAGGAACTTTTCTCGGCCCTATATGAGCTTGGAATACAAATTTTCATCAGTGGCCCACTCCCAGCAGAGGGAAGCTTTGTATTTTCCAGACTATTCAGTTTAAACACCTGGCTCGCAAAAACATGCTTTTCAGTTGGGATGAATTTTATTGACAATTTTAACCTTTTTTGGAATCGCAGATGGGTGCTGCTAAAATGACTCAAAGTCAATCACTGGCGTCAAACTCCCTGGAATCTCAGCAAACAAATGGATGTGATGAGCATGAGGAGATAGCACCTATCAAAGCTGCTGAGAGGATATCAGAAAGGAAGGGTCGTGTTGTAACACCAGTACCAATACCCCTCCCCACCTCCGTCGTCTCCTTGTCACCACAAACACACAACAACATGGAATACACTACTGGAATACATGCTGAAAGCGGAGCGTCTGCAACAAACTTCCCAGAACCTCAGCAGGCAGATGGAGACTCTGGATCAATTTTCAACCCCAACCTCCTTGATTTCCCATCACCACCCACACCCAATCACGTCCCCACCCAATCAAACTCCCCAGGCCACACAAACCCCCCTAATCTCCCATCACCATCCCCACCCCGTCATCCCACCACCTACTCAAACTCCACAGGATCCCCTGAATACCCATCACCATCCCCACCCAAGCACATGATGTTCCCTGCAAAAATGGAGAGACTGCTACCAGTAGCCATGCAGAGTTTTACTAGCCCAAGATCATTAGCACCAAAGAAGCGAAGGGCACCTCCACCCCCTCGCCCTCCCCCTCCCCGTTTAGAAGGATCTCTTAAGCAGCAGCAACCTCTTAGTTCATTTTCTCAGCCGGCATATAGCATGGAATGTGCAGTGGAAAATACAGATGGCAGCAGCAGGGGACAATTATATGATGACTGTATTGCATGATATTCTCAGGGTCCCTGCAATATAAATGGTACTGACAGTAGTTTTGAGAACATGCCGGGACCCAGTAAGCCAATGACATTCTCTATTCGTGTATTGACAAGAAATAGAACACAAATGCATCGAGCTTATAGGGTAAACCAGTCCAATCTCCTACCCGTACCACATCAACCTCAGATTTCCCCCATGGATCATATTTCCCCAACACTTACAGCAAAACTAGCACTCCTAAATATTAGATCTCTTTCAAACAAATCATTCTTAATTTATGATCTAATTTGCACACACAACCTTGATTTTTTACTTTTAACTGAGACATGGTTAGATCAAGCAAACAGTGCTGCTACTCTCATCGAATCAGCTCCCCCAAACTTCAGTTTCTTGAGTGCTACCAGAGCAAATAAAAGAGGTGGGGGGATAGCCACAATTTTCAAGACGTCTTTTCAGTGCAATCAGTCGTCATTCGGTGACTTTACTTCATTTGAATATCTGTGTGCATGCATTAAGTCTTCTCCTCAGATTTTATTACTGACAATTTACAGGCCTCCAAAACATTCAGCTAATTTTTTTCTTGAAGAGCTAGGTGAACTGCTATCAGTTGTTTGCATAGAGTTTGACTGTCTTATTATATCAGGGGATCTAAACTTGCATGTGGATAATCCTGAAAACAATTATGCCAAGGAATTCATTGCACTAATCGATACTTTCTCCCTATCACAGCATTTACAGGGGCCAACACACTCTCTCGGCCATACCCTCGACTTTGTTATCACAAAGGGTCTCGATGTCTCTACAGCTGTTAAAGACCTGGCCTTATCTGATCATTTCAAAATGATCAGATAAGGCCAGGTCATTTCAAAAAGGAGAATCATAAATGATCAGACAAGTGCTCTCTTTGAGCAAGCACTTTCACTAAAGTCAAGTCAACTGTCAGACTCTGAAGACTTATTTGATCACTTTAATGCAAAAATGGCAAACATTATGGATGACATTGCTCCATTACAATTCAATAAAGTTAAGGACAAACAGAAAGCACCATGGAGGCAAAATCCAGCAGTTAAACTTCTAAAAAGAGAGTGTAGGAAGACTGAAAGAAAATGGCGTAAATACAAACTTCAGATCCACTATGAAATCCATAAAGAGATGGTCGGCACATATAACTCTGAAATATGCAAAGCAAGACAGTCTTTCTTTTCTAACATTATCAATAGAAGTTCAAATAACACTCGTATTCTATTTTCAACTGTTGATAAGTTAACAAATCCCCCCTCACAATTAGCGCCTGCACTTCTCTCAACTAATAAATGCAATGAGTTTTCATCTTTTTTTAAAGGTAAAATTGACAAAATCAGACTCAACATATCTGCTCAATTACAAATTCAACAACCTGAACTTCCAGCAACAAACAGAGGGAAACTAAACTTGATGTCAGAGTTCAGCTTGATAGACTATGAAACACTTGAAAAAACGGTACAGAATCTCAGCTCTTCCACATGTGTCTTAGACACTCTGCCTACCAATTTCTTCAAAACTGTTTTTCACCTCATAGTGGCGGATGTCCTTCAAATTGTAAATGTATCACTGCTGTCTGGCACTTTTCCTAAGTCACTGAAAACAGCTGTTGTAAAGCCACATCTCAAGAAGAATAACCTGGATGCCTCCATGCTAAACAATTACAGGCCCATATCCAATCTACCTTTTATTGGCAAAATTATTGAAAAAGTAGTCTTTAATCTATTAACCACCTTCCTAACATCAAATGGGTATCTTGATTACTTTCAGTCTGGTTTTCGGGCAAATCACAGCACTGAAACAGCTCTCATTAAAGTTTCCAATGACATACGCCTCAACACAGATTCAGGTAAAACATCAGTCCTAGTGCTACTGGACCTTAGTGCAGCATTTGACACTGTTGATCACAATATTTTACTACACAGACTAGAACACTGGGTTGGATTTACAGGCATAGTTATCAGCTGGCTAAAATAATATCTACAAGAAAGGAGCTTCTTTGTTGCCATCGGAAACTGTACCTCAACACCAACGTCCTTGACCTGTGGTGTTCCCCAGGGGTCGATCTTGGGGCCACTATTATTTAACCTCTATATGCTCCCACTTGGACAAATCATTCAAAATAATTTGATTTCATATCATAGCTATGCAGATGACACACAAATTTACTTAGCTCTATCACCAAATGACTATGGTCCTCTTGAATCTATGTGTCAGTGTATAGAACAAATCAACACCTGGATGTCTCAAAATTTTCTTCAGCTGAACAAAGAAAAAACTGAAGCAATTATATTTGGTAAAAATGAGGAAAGACTTAGGGTTGCCACTCTCCTTGACACAAAAGGGTTGAAGGCAAAGGATACTGTTAAAAATCTTGGTGTATTAATTGACAGTGATCTAAATTTCAACAGCCACATGAAAGCGATAACTAAATCAGCTTTTACCACCTCAAAAATATTGCCAAACTCAGAGGGCTGATGTCAAAACATGACTTAGAAAAACTCATTCATGCATTTATCTCCAGCAGGGTTGATTACTGCAATGGACTGTTCACAGGCCTTCCTAAAAAGACTATTAAACAGCTTCAGGTGATACAAAATGCAGCAGCTAGGACTCTAACAAAAACTAAAAGAACTGACCACATTACTCCAATTCTTAAGTCCTTGCACTGGCTTCCAGTAAGTCACAGAATTGACTTTAAAGCACTATTGCTTGTTTATAAATCAGTAAATGGAGCAGGACCTAAATGCTTGTCAGACATGCTTCAGCAGTACACACCTTCTCGTTCTCTCAGGTCCCAGGTGAAAAACCTGCTAGTAAAACCTACAGTTAGAACTAAACATGGTGAAGCAGCTTTTTGCTGCTATGCGGCTCAGCTGTGGTACCAACTTTCGGATGACATTAAAAAGGCCCCAACTGTTGCCAGTTTTAAATCTAGACTTAAGACCAAACTGTTCTCAGATGCTTTCTGCTAACTGTGCCGAGTTACAAATTCTGAAATCTGCCTTGATAATTATTCTACTTTGTCTTTTATTATTTTTATTTTTACTACTTTTGCCTTTGTTTTTGCTTACTAATTATTCTTTATTTTTAAAGGAACCGTATGTAAGAAATGAAATGCAATTAATCATAAAATGGCCCTGATTTGTCACTAGACATTAGGAAATCATGCTAATTTCAAATACTTATATCACTGACAACAGTAGTCCGGCCAGGATATCGTCATTTCAAAAAGTGAAGTTGCAGCCCTCAACTGATGTTGATGTTTACATATTTGTGTTTTAGCCTGATCCGCCACCCTCCACCTATCTAGTAATCACAAAGTCAGTAGTGTTTCGGCATCTGGGTTGCCAGCTCTGCTCTAGTTACCACATCTGCGGTGTACACCGCTCTACAGTATTTTGAAAGTGATTGTAGTACCAGTTTTGGCCAAAATCCTACATACGGTTCCTTTAAATGATTTTACCTTGTGTTTTATGTTTTCTTTTTATTATGATCTTTACCTTTTAACTATTCTTTGACTATATTGCCCTTCTATGCTTTTATTTGTTATTATTGTTTATTTTGTTTATGTAAAGCACATTGAATGACCTCTGTGTATGAAATGTGCTATATAAATAAACTTGACTTGACTTGACTTGACTTGACAAAGTCCAGTAAAAAAAATATGGAAAAAATCTGATCTGATCTGATCTGAAGATTGGCACATTTGGCAGCATTTTTCTACAATACTTTTCGTCTTTTTTACCTGGCCTTTTCAGTCCCTCATGGCCTTTTTCTACCATCCATCCTCCCTGACGCTTATCACTACAGTAGGGCCAGCCCGGCTATGGTATCTGAGAAAACGTTTAAGAGAAGTCGGGCAATATGGACCCAACCAACTCTTCTTGGGAGGGGAGAACAACCCATGCAGAGGCTGCGGTGTTAGGCATAGAATGTGAACCTGTGTAGCCAACTTTAAGAGAAGATAGATTAACGTGGCAAATGTCAATATGTTTCCCTCGACCCGCCCAAAAGTGAAGCGGCCTACCGGGAATTCTCTCGATTACCCATTCCGGGCCTGGTGGATCTTCGAATAAACACACTTGTAACTTACTTGAAAGAAAATGGTCTTTATCTACTGGGTTTCAGTATTACACTTGATGAACACTTCATGACGCACCATAACCATAACCATACAGCTGAACTCGTAATCACTAAATAATTATTTGTTCATATCATTACAGATGGAACACAATTTTCTCCAATTGAACAGCTCAAAAATGAGGCAATCCTAGTCGGAACCCTTCACCAGATCCAGTCATCCTCCGTAGCCAGCATGGGTGATCTGTTCTGCCGCCCCTTGTCTCTGGATGGTGCACAGCAGCCACCTTGCACCAGAATGCTCACCACACACACACACACACACACACAGTGGCAGACCTGTGGCTATACACTTATAAGTTCAGCATATGCAGAGGAAACTGTGGTTTGGTCATGTCCAGTTTTATGCATACAGTAGTTGGCTGCTTACATCAGCTGGCTTCTCTCTCTGTCTTCTTTCTCTCTCTCTCTCTCTCAGCCTGTGTGAGATCTGTCCGTGCCGGTGTATTTGTGGTAATGTGGTGCGTCTCTAAAAGGAGGCTTCCTGTGTAAGCCATCTGCACCATCACCTGATTCGTGTCCCACACACAGCCCACCCTGCTTGCGTCTCCTGGGCAACGCACAGGGATGCAGTGCACCATCACCTGATTCGTGTCCCACACACAGCCCACCCTGCTTGCGTCTCCTGGGCAATGCACAGGGATGCAGTGAAAGCTAAACGCAAGTAAATGCAGTTTGTCCACCTCTGAAATTTCAGAAATAGAGTTTTAAAAAAATGAAACGAAACGAAAAAAAAAAAAAAAAAAAACGAAATGAAAAATGATGGTTCCATGCTATCCATGTGGGGTTACATGCCCACCAAGTTTCGTGTACCCCGGTCTTTCAGTGTCCCGGGAATCCTTGTTGGTGTACGGTCACTAAATGTACACATAAATTATTTTATTGTAAGGCCCCCCATGAACGAAATTTCACGAAACTTGGCATGCATTCGGAGGGGGTCATAATGATCCTACACTTTCAATTTCGTGCAGTTTTGACCATGTCAGCCACAGATATTGTGATGAAAACACCAAATCTTTTGCTTTTTAATTTTTAACTAGATGGCGCTATACATGAAATAAGTGGTTATGGAATGGGTTGACATGGCCCCTTGAGATCAACATACAAAAAAAAGGTGGTCCTCCTTAACCCTACGGTTCTCGAGATATTCACAGAAAACTGTGTCTGCCCTACCTTCCTTTCGGGGGGTCCAGTCCAGTGGGGGGGGCTACAGATCAAAACGAAAAACGATGGTTCCATGCTATCCATGTGGAGGGCCTCCGTGCGGTTGCTGCCACGCGCTGGACGCAGGGTGCAGGTGACCGCACGCGAACGCAGGCCCACCCCACAGGTGGCAGAGCAGGAACTCCACAAGCTCAGCGAAGAGTGGAAGCCCGAGACACAGCAGACAACCTGAGCGGGTGTGAATTTCCCTACCGTGTCCAGCGGAGAAAATAAAAAAAAATACTTTACATTCTGTGAATGGTTGAGATAGATAACACAGCAGACATGGCTGTCTCCTTCACCCGTTTTCATGAGTTTTCACTCATTTGGAGTCGACTAAGCCACCTAGGGGGTTACACCCTAGGACCAGTTACACTATATTCCCTATAGTACCCACAAGGCAACACAGATTCGTACACTCTTAGGGTGTCTCAGAGACAAGAGTTGAGTCAACATAATTTATTGATACATACAACACAGATTCAACAATAAAAACAATGCATCATGTATAGGTACAGGAGACACCTGGGTCAGATGCGATCACTCTGGGTCGTCCCACAAATACACAATCTACTGGATGGTTAATGATGGCAACCACACTGTTACGCCGTAGCTTAACCTGTGACCCGTAATCAAAGGGAGTGGAGCAGGGCAGGGAGCTTACCACGGCGAGCAGGACTTTCCAAAAGAGAGAAAAGGAGGGACCCAGAAGACACGCACCACACGTGAAGGAAAATGACAGTACACTGCAATCCAGAATACAGCACCCTGTGGGAAACCCACCACACCTGTCCGGAAGAGAGAGAGAGCAAGAGAGAGAGAGAAGGAACAGAGGCACAGGAGTTGGCACCAATAGCCTATTTATCAAGCTAGGCTAACAAGGCTACTTATCTCAGGCCAAGGCCCAGAGGTTGATCCTGACAGTGTAGCTGCCCTGGTCACAGTAATTTAGGTTACAGTACGCATACACAAACACACAATCACACACACACACAAACCTCGAAGACACCAATAAACCAACAAATAGAAAAGCATGCGAGTCAAGCATAGGGAGAAACAGTACAGCACTGCATAACCGCATGCACCAAATCAAAGAAAACAACAAACAAAATAAACATGCAGGTTAAACAAAAGACAAGACAACACACCACGGTATAGCAGGCGATAGGCGCCAAATCAAAGAAAACAACACACAGAATAAACATGCAACTCAAGCAAAAGGACGGGACAACACACCGTATAGCCGCCAAATCAAAGAAAACAACAACCAAACGTAGGCATGCGGGTAGAGCGATAGAGAGGGCAGTACACCACTGCGTAGCCCCATGCGTTAAGCTACAAATAGTCCCCAACAAAACTAGGCACGTCGTTCAATCCCGACCGTATGGAAACGTCATCCACAAATCCACAGCACAACAGAACAGCAGCCTTTCCAAGGCGTGGAGGCACTTGGCTGTAGTCCACTCCCCACACGACAAGTGGCGATGAATTCCCTCTCTGGGACCGCAGGTCATGAAGTGAGCTATGAGAGCTTGGCTACGGCTCCAGCTGATTCCCAATGAGCACCCAGCGTCAGAGCTCGCTACAACAGCCTTGCCAGTGAATATGAACCACTCAAGCTGACTTAGTTGAAACACACTTGTCGGAGAAGTGGCTACACAAGCCAACTTGCCACCACACGCCACCGAGTAACGACGGGCACCCCGGAAGCAAAACAAAGACAGGAGAAAGTCCCTCCCAGTGATATCCGTTAAGCTAAATATCCAAATAAGAGTCTGCCCTGCAATTAGGGTGATGGTAGCTCCACCAATCAAGCACAGAGGAAATGGCACAGAAACGATTGTGGAGGTGTTAACCAATCTGCCACATAAAGCTCCCATTGATGCAGTCATAGGGTGCATTCAGGACAACCCCCATGGCTACTTTGTTTTTCCGACAGCAAGTGTTCCTGTGCTTTGTCGTCGGAATGTGTGACAAACATGGATGCCACAACAAAGGTTAAAACATACACTCACTAATCCTAAACAAACAACTGTATTTGCTTAAAATATAGTGTAAGACGCTCGTGAAAGAAATATATGCAGCTTTCAAGTGACGGAAATGGCAAATTCCCAAGTTCACATTAAAACTGTTGGACATAAAAGGCCACATGGACTACAAACGAACTACAACGTGACGACAAAAGTGATGACGAGCCCCTAACTGGGCAACTCTGTTAGCAAAATCTAGCCCCAGTTTCCGACCTCTGACTCACACATTACGTGACGTGAACATACATACATACAGCTGCAAAACTGTATTACACGTGAACAAATTTTAACAAGCTCAAAATGCCACTAAATTGACCCGAAACAAGTGCGCATGCGTTTGTGTGTGCACTTTTAGGAGAGTGAGGGCAGGTTCCTATGTATGCGTATACTGTGTGTGTGTCTGCCTGTGTATGTTGGTGCATTTGCTCGTGATTTGGCTATGCATTTTATGATTCTTCTGTGAACAGGGCTTCTGCTGTTGATATCTCCCTGTGATGCAGGTTGGGTTATGTGTCTATGCAAATACTGCAGAAGAGACAGAAGTTTATTTTCATATGATCTCATAAATAATCATTTATCACAGTGTCAGTGTTTCTCACTGGATACAGCTTCACAACTTTAACTTGTTCAAACATTCATTATTTATAGGTTATTATGCTATTCTTTTACTGGTCCAGCCTCTGGATACCACCATTGGGCTGTAAGTGGCCCCTGAACTAAAATGAGTTTGACACCCCTAAGCTAAATGAACATAGTTAGTTCTTGGGAAGACAGGGAGAGGAGGTATCCTTGGAAGAGACGAGTCTTCAAGAGTTTTTTGATGACAGAGAGGGACACCCCTGCTCTGGTGGCACATGGCAGATCGTTTCCCCATTGGAGGACCACAGATGAGAATAGTCTGGAACACGGAGGGTGTGGGAACCACAGGTGAGAATAGTCTGGAACGCTGTGAGTGTGGGGACCACAGGTGAGAATAGTCTGGAACACGGAGGGTGTGGGAACCACAGGTGAGAATAGTCTGGAACGCCGTGGGTGTGGGGACCACAGGTGAGAATAGTCTGGAACGCCGTGGGTGTGGGGACCACACGTGAGAATAGTCTGGAGGGAGGAGTCAGACCCAGCATCATTTTGTATGCAGGCATTAGTGACTTGAATTTGATGCAGGCGGCTAAGGGTAGCCAGTGGAGCTCCATGAACAGCGCACCATCTGTAACGGTTCCACCACAAGCACAAGCTGCAGCGTTCTGCACCATCTCTAACGGTTCCACCACAAGTACAAGCTGCAGCGTTCTGCACCATCTGTAACGGTTCCACCACAAGCACAAGCTGCAGCGTTCTGCACCATCTCTAACGGTTCCACCACAAGTACAAGCTGCAGCGTTCTGCTCCATCTGTAACGGTTCCACCACAAGCACAAGCTGCAGCGTTCTGCTCCATCTGTAACGGTTCCACCACAAGCACAAGCTGCAGCGTTCTGCACCATCTGTAACGGTTCCACCACAAGCACAAGCTGCAGGGTAGCCAGTGGAGCTCCATGAACAGCGGGGTAACATGTGCCCTCCTTGGATGACTGAAGACCAGGCTGCAGCGTTTTGCATCCTTATTACTCCTTTATGCAGCACACTTGGTCCTGCATACTACAGTACACTCTATTTCATACACAAGACACTTGGTCCTGCATACTACACTCTATTTCATACACAAGACACTTGGTCCTGCATACTACACTCTATTTCATACACAAGACACTTGGTCCTGCATACTACACTCTATTTCATACATAAGACACTTGGTCCTGCATACTACAGTACACTCTATTTCATACACAAGACACTTGGTCCTGCATACTACACTCTATTTCATACATAAGACACTTGGTCCTGCATACTACAGTACACTCTATTTCATACACAAGACACTTGGTCCTGCATACTACAGTACACTCTATTTCATACACAAGACACTTGGTCCTGCATACTACAGTACACTCTATTTCATACACAAGACACTTGGTCCTGCATACTACACTCTATTTCATACATAAGACACTTGGTCCTGCATACTACAGTACACTCTATTTCATACACAAGACACTTGGTCCTGCATACTACAGTACACTCTATTTCATACACAAGACACTTGGTCCTGCATACTACAGTACACTCTATTTCATACACAAGACACTTGGTCCTGCATACTACACTCTATTTCATACACAAGACACTTGGTCCTGCATACTACACTCTATTTCATACACAAGACACTTGGTCCTGCATACTACAGTACACTCTATTTCATACACAAGACACTTGGTCCTGCATACTACACTCTATTTCATACACAAGACACTTGGTCCTGCATACTACACTCTATTTCATACACAAGACACTTGGTCCTGCATACTACACTCTATTTCATACACAAGACACTTGGTCCTGCATACTACACTCTATTTCATACACAAGACACTTGGTCCTGCATACTACACTCTATTTCATACACAAGACACTTGGTCCTGCATACTACACTCTATTTCATACACAAGACACTTGGTCCTGCATACTACACTCTATTTCATACACAAGACACTTGGTCCTGCATACTACACTCTATTTCATACACAAGACACTTGGTCCTGCATACTACACTCTATTTCATACATAAGACACTTGGTCCTGCATACTACACTCTATTTCATACACAAGACACTTGGTCCTGCATACTACACTCTATTTCATACACAAGACACTTGGTCCTGCATACTACACTCTATTTCATACACAAGACACTTGGTCCTGCATACTACACACTTGGTCCTGCATACTACACTCTATTTCATACACAAGACACTTGGTCCTGCATACTACACTCTATTTCATACACAAGACACTTGGTCCTGCATACTACACACTTGGTCCTGCATACTACACTCTATTTCATACACAAGACACTTGGTCCTGCATACTACACTCTATTTCATACACAAGACACTTGGTCCTGCATACTACACTCTATTTCATACACAAGACACTTGGTCCTGCATACTACACTCTATTTCATACACAAGACACTTGGTCCTGCATACTACACTCTATTTCATACACAAGACACTTGGTCCTGCATACTACACTCTATTTCATACACAAGACACTTGGTCCTGCATACTACACTCTATTTCATACACAAGACACTTGGTCCTGCATACTACACTCTATTTCATACACAAGACACTTGGTCCTGCATACTACACTCTATTTCATACACAAGACACTTGGTCCTGCATACTACACTCTATTTCATACACAAGACACTTGGTCCTGCATACTACACTCTATTTCATACACAAGACACTTGGTCCTGCATACTACACTCTATTTCATACACAAGACACTTGGTCCTGCATACTACACTCTATTTCATACATAAGACACTTGGTCCTGCATACTACACTCTATTTCATACACAAGACACTTGGTCCTGCATACTACACTCTATTTCATACACAAGACACTTGGTCCTGCATACTACACTCTATTTCATACACAAGACACTTGGTCCTGCATACTACACTCTATTTCATACACAAGACACTTGGTCCTGCATACTACACTCTATTTCATACATAAGACACTTGGTCCTGCATACTACACACTTGGTCCTGCATACTACACTCTATTTCATACACAAGACACTTGGTCCTGCATACTACACTCTATTTCATACACAAGACACTTGGTCCTGCATACTACACTCTATTTCATACACAAGACACTTGGTCCTGCATACTACACTCTATTTCATACATAAGACACTTGGTCCTGCATACTACACACTTGGTCCTGCATACTACAGTACACTCTATTTCATACACAAGACACTTGGTCCTGCATACTACACTCTATTTCATACACAAGACACTTGGTCCTGCATACTACACTCTATTTCATACACAAGACACTTGGTCCTGCATACTACACTCTATTTCATACATAAGACACTTGGTCCTGCATACTACACACTTGGTCCTGCATACTACAGTACACTCTATTTCATACACAAGACACTTGGTCCTGCATACTACACTCTATTTCATACACAAGACACTTGGTCCTGCATACTACACTCTATTTCATACACAAGACACTTGGTCCTGCATACTACACTCTATTTCATACATAAGACACTTGGTCCAGCATACTACACTCTATTTCATACATAAGACACTTGGTCCTGCATACTACACTCTATTTCATACACAAGACACTTGGTCCTGCATACTACACTCTATTTCATACACAAGACACTTGGTCCTGCATACTACACTCTATTTCATACACAAGACACTTGGTCCAGCATACTACACTCTATTTCATACATAAGACACTTGGTCCTGCATACTACACTCTATTTCATACACAAGACACTTGGTCCTGCATACTACACACTATTTCATACACAAGACACTTGGTCCTGCATACTACAGTACACTCTATTTCATACACAAGACACTTGGTCCTGCATACTACACTCTATTTCATACACAAGACACTTGGTCCTGCATACTACACTCTATTTCATACACAAGACACTTGGTCCTGCATACTACAGTACACTCTATTTCATACACAAGACACTTGGTCCTGCATACTACACTCTATTTCATACATGAGACACTTGGTCCTGCATACTACACTCTATTTCATACACAAGACACTTGGTCCTGCATACTACACTCTATTTCATACACAAGACACTTGGTCCTGCATACTACACTCTATTTCATACATGAGACACTTGGTCCTGCATACTACACACTTGGTCCTGCATACTACACTCTATTTCATACATAAGACACTTGACACTTGGTCCTGCATACTACACTCTATTTCATACACAAGACACTTGGTCCTGCATACTACAGTACACTCTATTTCATACACAAGACACTTGGTCCTGCATACTACACTCTATTTCATACATAAGACACTTGGTCCTGCATACTACACTCTATTTCATACACAAGACACTTGGTCCTGCATACTACACTCTATTTCATACATAAGACACTTGGTCCTGCATACTACAGTACACTCTATTTCATACACAAGACACTTGGTCCTGCATACTACACTCTATTTCATACACAAGACACTTGGTCCTGCATACTACAGTACACTCTATTTCATACACAAGACACTTGGTCCTGCATACTACACTCTATTTCATACATAAGACACTTGGTCCTGCATACTACACTCTATTTCATACACAAGACACTTGGTCCTGCATACTACACTCTATTTCATACACAAGACACTTGGTCCTGCATACTACAGTACACTCTATTTCATACATAAGACACTTGGTCCTGCATACTACACTCTATTTCATACACAAGACACTTGGTCCTACATACTACACTCTATTTCATACATAAGACACTTGGTCCTGCATACTACAGTACACTCTATTTCATACACAAGACACTTGGTCCTGCATACTACACTCTATTTCATACACAAGACACTTGGTCCTGCATACTACACTCTATTTCATACATAAGACACTTGGTCCTGCATACTACAATCTATTTCATACATAAGACACTTGGTCCTGCATACTACACTCTATTTCATACATAAGACACTTGGTCCTGCATACTACAATCTATTTCATACATAAGACACTTCGTTCAAAAACGAAATCTTAGGGTGCCATTTGGAAAACACGTGTATCCAAAATACAAAACACATCGAGTAATTGCAACCACTCAAATGCACACCTGAAGGCACTTACAGTACTTGCAAAACAGAACACCAATCAACCAGCTACAAAAAGCCCTCAGTTTAGCCATTTCAAGAACTTTGCAAGCATGGATGGAGGGAAAGCGAGAGGCAGAAGTAGAGCAAGAGGAAGAGGAGGACAAGGTCAAGGTCGAAGAGGCCATGCACGGACCCCTATTTCTGATGATATAAGAGCAACTTTGGTGGACCATGTCATCAACCATGGCTTGACTATGAGGGAAGCTGGGCAGAGAGTCCACCACATCTAAGCCTGTTTTACAGTAGTGTATTGTTGGTGTTATTTTTATTTAATATTTGTGTTACTGCATTTACTGTACTGTATTGTATTGTAAAGCAGCGGTTCCCAAGCGTTCTTTCCCGCATACCACCACCTACATCTTGACCCGGCTCATGTACTCCCACCATCCGACACATAACATAAACACATAAACACATAAACACATAACATAAACACATAAAAACGTAACACGTTCTATTGACACATTCTAGGCATCATGTTTACAGTAATTAGCCGCCCTACATGATAACAAACAACAAAATAAAAATGTGCAACTGGTCTATAAGCTCTCACACCAGAAAAACAGTGTGGAGAACACCATGAAACACAAAGAACAAGGCTTACAGTAAGGCTTAATAATAATAAAATGAATAATAATAATAATAATTATAATATTTTTTTACTGTAACACCTTTCCGACCTTTTCATCTCGTGTACCACCGGTGGGACACGTACCACAGTTTGGGAAACGGTAAAGTATACAGTAGTAAGCTACTGTGATGTATTGAGTTGATGTCATTTGTAACCTTTCAGGACTTTCATTTTTGGTTTTTATCAAAACCTTTGTTGAAAAAAAAAAACATAACAAAAACTGTCACATTGAGCAAAAAGTGTCACATTGAGCTTCACAGAATGCTAACTGATAAACTGAATAAAAGCTGTGAAAATTAAAGACTGCAGTGATTTAAATAAAGTACACTAGTGTGTACTGCTGCTAATCTGAAAGTGTATTCATATGATGCAAGTGTGTATCATTTTGTCATCAGAGTGACATTTTGACAAAGGATTGTTAGGTTTTGATAGCAGAGTTTAGGTTTTGATAGTAGAGTTTCAATTTGACACAGATGTGCCAGTGTTGTGTCATGTTTACTTGTGTGTAGAGTTTTGGCACAATAAGCGAAGTTTTGCAAAATGCGTTCAAGCAACGGGCAAAAACTGTAATACACATACATTGATGTGTGTGTGTGTGTGTGTGTGTGTGTAGACACGCCGGTAGGCCGCACTCAGGTATGCTGCACGAACAAACAAAATCTAACATCTACACCCGTCGTAACTGCCGGCGAAAACGCAGAAAGAGCCAGTTGTGTTGATCTAACATTTAATGGATTTATATAGCCACCAGAATAATCACTTACTGCATATGTTAAATAACGACGACCCGACTGTGCGAGCAACGGCCCGGAGCTCATTGCTACTGGACCTAACCAAACGTAAGATCCCCCTTGCCCCTCATGAAGAACCAGGTTTCCTGGGCTTCAGAAAGAAACCCAGTGGAAAACTGGACGCCAGGGCCACAGGGTTTGGAGTGCGGTCAGATTGGCCTGATCTAAACGGTCTGTGTAGCAGCAATAACATACAGCTAAA
This sequence comes from Alosa sapidissima, assembly GCF_018492685.1. Lineage (NCBI taxonomy): Eukaryota > Metazoa > Chordata > Actinopteri > Clupeiformes > Clupeidae > Alosa > Alosa sapidissima. The sequence continues at coordinate 26,526,686 of NC_055974.1, forward strand.
TTGGATACGCACAAGCGGTGGACAGGTAAACGTCAGCGAGGAGCTAATCATGGACTTAAATGTGCATGCTGAAGCGACTCTCTACACCATGACAAAACCAGCAAAAAGCTGAACAGCCGGACATGCAGGTATGAGATCCTCCAACACTTCCATTCTCAGCAGCGCAATCACTGGGTGAACCTGCGCCTCCAAGGCAAACTCGCATGCCTACAGTGCGCGGACCGGACAGTTTCACATTCGGCACTACATAACCCATCTGTTAACGCAGGCATTCAACAATTTGTCATTAAAGCTAGGTTGCAAGCACTCCCCACTCAGTATAACCTCTCCCTGTGGTATCCACAACGTCATGAACCGTTTTGCCTTCTACACAACGACAGCACAATAGAATCGACCGCGCACATAATGAACGGATGCCCAGCATATGAAGCACTCTACATAGCCCGACACGATCGCATTGTCGATATTACAACCAACGAACTACGCAGAGTATATGGACAAAGTGTAATACATACAAACAAAAAAATACAATTGAACTGGTTTACACACTTGAATGACTACTCTCTAGAAAGTGTTCTCAGAGACTCTCCAAACACTCCTGACATTGTTGTTGTTGATGATCTTTTAAAAACTGTTGATTCTGGAAGTGGGTTGTTGCTTTGACATGTACATGGACCTGTGTTTCTCAGAAAAAATGTTAAAATACCAGCCATTAACTCATGCTCTTTTAGTAGGTGGTTATAGCACAAAAATGGTTGTACTTATTTATGGTAGCCTTGGACATGTTCATAGACTCTGTGTTAGAGGATTGGAAATTGCTGGACTTAACAAGACAAAATCTCTGTCAGTCTCTGTGTCAGCCATCATAGGCAGTCTGCATGTATGGAGAAGGCGGTGCCATCTCTACCCCTGATAATATGTATTTATCCACTGATTTAGCTGATAATATGTATTTATACACTGGTTTAGCTGATAATATGTATTTATCCTGATTTACCTGTAAAGCTGTAAGCACTTGCACAGTGTTTGTGTTGCTGTGTGAGACACAAATGGGCTCTTTATTAATATTTAGAATGCTGTGTTGTTGTAATCAGTATTGGTCATCCCAAATAAATGAAATGTGCAATAAAATAAATGTGCATTTGCATGTGATTTGGTAATACATTTTGAGCTTGTTTTGTGAACAGAGCTTCTGCTGTTGGCATCTGTCTCTGGCGCATTGCTGTATCTCTATGCAAATACTGCAGAAGAGACAGAAATTAACACTATTGAGTAGTATCTGTCTGGGGCAATAACAGGAAGGAAAGGGGTGGACACGGGGCAGAAGGCAGCAGAGTCCAGCAGAGACGACATCACACAGGTAGGTCATGCTCCGGAGATGCGCATGGACCCTTTACAGTCTTTTATGAATATAGGTTATAAATTACCCAAACGCAACCTGGCTGTGTGTCTTTTGCATAGATTTTCAGACTTCAATAATGTAAAAATAATGATATAATGATATAATAATGAGAATATCACTAGTTCAGCAACAATCACTCATTTACTCATTTCAGTAGTGATTGCTCAGGTGAACAGTGGAATGTTTAGAGTCAGATGGAGATGATTGTTTTTCCATTTTGTTCCAGGCATGGCTCACTGGGGATGCTTCCTCCTGCTCTTCCTAGGTACAGTACATGCGCGTATGTGTATATTGGGTGTTTTGTGCTGAGAAGGCCCTGTGATATGAGTGTTTGTGCTGTGCTGTTTGTGTGTGTTTCCTCTCTCTCTGTCTGTGTGTATATACAGCACCCTCCACATTTATTGGCACCCCTGGTCAGGGCCGGTTCTAGCCCTTTGGTTGCCCTAGGCGAGATTGAGTTTTGCGGAGTCTTAAGACAAAGTACAGGACTTTAGAGGCAGGATTGTATTCAAGACAGTCCTTTATTTCATATGAGAGTTTTATTTTGAGACATGCGTTTCTTGGAGCGGCATACTGATACAGTAGGCCTTCAAAAGCATTTCGGTTTAGTTTGATATTTAATTTACTTTTGGACTGTTTGATTATATAGTTAAATGTTGGGACTGAAGGGCACGGAAATCTAGGGAGGTATTTGATGATCACTATTACATTTCCATGTAGTTGAAAGAGTGTCGGGATTTCAAACAAACCATCCGCTTTCATGCGCTGATTGAACGTCCGCGGTGCTGTATGGAAACCTTATTGCATAGCCAAGTAGCCTATTGAGATATTTTTAAATTATGCATGATTTACTTTTTATTATTTCATAGGCTGAAATGCCTCGAGTCGCGGCAACAATTGTGTTCAAATTTAGTAGCGTGTGTCAGCTCTGGCAAGGCGGCAAGCGATTGACATGTTGGAGACCCAGCTGGAAAGTCAGTGGCCGAATGCACGCAAGAGTTGTATACATAAGAAACACCCAGAGTTTGGGGGTGCCAAAACGCGTAATTTCCTCTATTGTTGCAAATATAGACTAGATATAGTTGCGACTTCCGAACAGTTTTTGTGAGTGCTACTTTGTTAATATTTGGGGAAACTGCGAGTAAGGGGCTGCGACCGTTCTACATGTAGGCTGCTGAAGTGCCGCGAGAGCACAGCAAATGAACTTCAGAAACAATAGGGCGCCTAGGATGATCATGTTTAATAAACATGTTTTAATTCGCTTGTTTTTCTAATTCTATGATTAATGGGAAGTAGGCCTAAAGGCGACGCTAGAGAGCGCCCCCAACACATTTGTCACCCTAGGCAATTGCCTAGCTCGCCTATAGCAATCGCCGGCCCTGGCCCCTGGTAAAGAGTAAAAAGGGGTGTAAAGAAATACTTCTGTTATGTTGTGACACTGCCACATTAGTTTAGGTGCCATTACAATTCATCAAGAAGGAATTTGAACATTACATGGGTTACATAGCCTACATTACCTGTGAACAGTTTGGGGTCACTTAGACATTTCCATTCCATTCCATTATAGTCAGAATACCAGCTGAGATCAGTTGCATTGTTTTTTTTTTTTTATCAGGGCAGCAATTTTCAGATTATATTATGTACTTACATACAGTAATTGCAAGAGGGTTCTGAAGTGAGAAAAGGTCCTGGGGGGGGGGGGGGGGGGGGGGGTATATATACCCCCTTATTTGTATATATTTGAATTCTATGTTCAAGCTTAACATGCCCTCTCTCCCACTGCGGTCCTCTGATGAGCGTCTGCTGTGTCGACCATCCGTTAGCGCTAAGAGGTCACAGTAAAGATTCTCTTTCTCTGTGATTCCACAGAATGGGTTACCTAATATTCTATTCTTCTTGTGATATTACTCTTGTAATATTCATTCTTGTAATAGGTTTGGGACTTCCAGGAAATGTTTAAAGACTCACCTGTTCACCTTCCCCTTAATTAATTAAGTGAAAGGTGAACAGATTAACTGATTAATTCTCTTACATAGTTATGGTTTGTATGTGTGTGATTTTTGATTCCTCTTGATGCAAACTAAGTTTCATGAAATTCTGTTAATCAGGGGCACTGCAATTTATTTTTGATATGAGTTATGATGTCAAATGGTCTAACCAACTGGCTCCACACCACCATCTACAGGCCAACAGAGGAAATGACAACCGCTCACACACACACACACACTCATACACCACCACTCACACACACACACACTCACACACACACACTCATACACCACCACACACACACACACACACACACACACACACACACACACACACACACACACACACACAACAATCATTGCGCAACCAAGGGTGCTGAATGTAAGGGTAGATATGTAGAGATGAGAAATTGAGAAGGGTAATTTATTTTCTGCTGAAAGATCAGGGATGAGCAGCGGTCATATTATGTGTGTGTGTGTGTGTGTGTGTGTGTGTGTGTGTGTGTGTGTGTGTGTACTCCTCTCTCTCCTCTCAGGTCTGGGCAGTCTCTCCTCCTCTGTGCCACGTCAGTTCCATGTGGTGAAGGAGCAGAAGAACTGGACAGAAGCTCAGCAGTACTGCAGAGAGGAGTTCACTGACCTCGCCACCATAGACAACATGACAGAGATGGAGAAGGTGAATCACACGATCCATGAAGTAAGTGCTGAGAATGGAAATAGAGCTGCCTGGATCGGCTTGTTCAAACAGAATGATGCCTGGAAGTGGTCAGATGGCAGCAACTCCTCATTCCGCAAATGGAACACTGGAGAACCCAATAATGGTGATGGGAAGGAATTCTGTACTAAAATTCTGAATCCCTCCGGTGCTTGGAACGATGCAGGTTGTGACCATCGTAGTCACTTCATTTGCTATGAAGGTGAGTCACTGTCCATTTTCTCTGCTTGGAATGGACAGTGTGGACAGTGTGTCACAGACAACATCATCACCATGAGCTGCTGAAGATCATGAGATGATGTGCTGATGAAGGAGCGGCCGTAATGGTGGTACTAGCTCCTAATGGTGGTACTAGCTTCTAATGGTGGTCCTCTCTGTGATGGTACTGTCTCTATGGTAGTAGATTTTAGGAGGGCTAGGACAAAGTTGAACACTATCTCCATCATGGGGGAAGAGGTGGAGGTAGTGGAAAACTACAAATATCTGGGTGTACATCTGGATAACAAACTGGACTGGAAGTGCAACACTGAGGCTGTTTATAGGAAGGGACAGAGCAGACTATACTTCTTGAGGAAGCTTAGGTCTTTTAATGTGTGCAGCAGAATGTTGAACATGTTTTACCAGTCTGCTGTTTCTAGTACTATTTTCTTTGCAGCCATCTGCTGGGGTACCAGTATCAGGGCAAATGACACCAAAAAACTCAACAAGTTAATTAAAAGAGCTGGTTCTGTAATTGGAAGTACACTTGAACCCCTAGAGTTCCTTAACATTATGGACAACACCTCACATCCACTGAATGAACTACTAGTCAAACAACAGAGTGTTTTCAGCTGGAGGTTGCTCCAACTGCGCTGTAGCAAGGAGCGTTATAGAAAATCATTCCTGCCCACTGCCATAACTATTTACAACAACTCCCCTTTGTGCCGTGAGAGAAAATCTTATGCCGAGAGTCAATGCAGTTTACAACCTCCTTAACAGAGACTATATCCAATTGGATTTATTTTTTAACTTGTATGTACTGTATGTTTATGTGTGATATATATTTATATTATTAATTGCTGCTGTTACACCATAATTTCCCTTTGGGGATGAATAAAGTAATCTATCTATCTATCTATCTATCTAACTATCTATCTATCTATCTATCTATCTATCTATCTATCTATTGAAAATCAGCCTCATTTCTGTAAATGTACATACTGCGTACTTCTTATGGTCATCTGTGATTTTTGTACCCATGTGTACCCTGTGTGTGTCTCTGGTCTGTATGCATGCATCCTTTGTTTATCCTTGAATATAATGAAAGCTTGTCTAGAGGCCTTTTGCCTATCACCAGGTGTGAAATGTTAATGTTTGTAGAACAGCATGTGTCCAGGCCTCTGAGGAACTTCCCAGGAAAGGGGGTAGTTTTAATTAAAAGACAATAGAAGCTGACCAGACCTGATAAAGGCCTAATCCTCATCCTCCCTTTCTATTGCATATTCAAACTGGGTTGGACCTATAGGTCACTCCTTCTCTATGTGTGTAACTTTAAATATGGTAGACTGTTTCTGTATAGTCAGAGAAGTCAGAGAATACTGAGAATCTGGTGAAATCCATGAGGGGCTGAAACAAACATGTACTTCTCTCCCTTGAGGGCCACTGACCCCTCATTGAAAAGAATAAAAGCCTGGATCCTGATCTTGCATCGTCCTGATTGAGTCTTAAGAGAAATATGGTAGTAAATATATACTATCACTATCTATCTATAATGGTGGTACTAGCTAATGGTGGTCCTCTCTGTGATGGCACTGTCTCTGTAATGGTGGTACTAGCTCCTAATGGTGGTCCTCTCTGTGATGGTACTGTCTCTGTAATGGTGGTACTAGCTCCTAATGGTGGTCCTCTCTGTGATGGTACTGTCTCTGAAATGGTGGTACAAGCTCCTAATGGTGGTCCTCTGGTGGTACTAGCTGCTAATGGTTGTAGGGTTGCCACATTTGATTTGTGAAAATCCGGGATATATATAAAATGATTAATTATGACGTTAGAAACATTAAGAAATGCTGCTAATTGTATGCTGTTGAACTTAGGCTATATGGTGCATTGTCACTTTAAGGTCGCTCAGTCTAAGCTTTCTCATAAAACCCTTTCACCAGCTCTTGTAAGATATAAGGCTAATCCATAAACTCTAGCCTTGTTTGTTTGTGCCACATTGATAACACAATATTGTAGCGTCGGTGGATGTACATGTCTAACGTTGAATGAGTGTCTCCCAGAATGCAGTGCGAGTGAATGCTATAAGGTGTAATGTCGATTATAATAGTTGTAGTTGCGTTTACCATGTTAGTCTCTTTAGTTGTACCTCATGTGTTTATCCTCGTGTTGAAACCCTTATTGTGTGTTGCATGTGCGGCTAAGACTACCCCTGTGTTGCCCTATTTAGTTATCCCAGTATGTCTGATTGTGTTTGAGTCTTCCTGTTCCAATAAATGGCCGTCCTGGCCAAAGCTGAATCTTGCCTGAGGGTGAGATCGCTACATTGGTGTCAGAAGTGGGATGGGCGAAGATCTACGCCAGATCAAGATGGAGAAGAAGGCCGAAGACCAGACCAGCAAGATGGCAGCGAACCTCAGCAGATGTTCCAATGGTCCTTTTAAGGACTAGCCAGCTCGCTGAGCTCACCACTGTGGAGGATGGAGGACCTTCCGGCCCGGCGCGGGACCTGTGCACGCGACCAGCGGGACCAGCCCTGCACAGCCGGCGAGAGCTGCCAGCGCTGGAGGAAGCGGCCCCGGCTGATGTCGCGGAAGTGTCCGCGGCTGGCAAGAAGATCCCGGCTCGACGCCGATGTCGATGCTGCCGTCATCCGAGGATCTCATCCATAGAGAGCGCGAACTCTCTGACGACCTTGGAACACGACCACAGCGGCCGGGTTTACACCGCCAGCTACTGAAGAACTTCCAGATCGTCAGCTGCCGGTCGAGAGTGTGATGGAGTCATAGCTGCCAGTTCGGGAGCTTGCGGTGCTCCAGCTAGTGACCAAGAGGGTAACGTCGACCTGTAGAGCCTTGGGAGCTATCGTTTTGTGGACTGTTGAGATTTGAAGTGCGCACGTTCCGGTTGACGCAAGTCTGCGCAATGTTTTTCACGTTTTGTGTGTGAGTTCCTCTGTGTCCCGAGCCTGCTGGGAGGGTCGGGGTCTCCATTTCCCGCCACAGTGGAGCATCGTTGTGCTCGAGAGACAGCCGACAAAAGTTCTACAAGAGGGCAGCGTGAGGAGGGACCTCGACGTGGACTGCTGACCGCCTGGAGATCGGCACACTGTGGACAGGTGGCAACGGCCACGAGCTGTCACAGTAGCCAGAAGGGGCTACCGAACGTCCAGGGGTTCCAGCGTATCCGGGGGTTCGGCTTGCAGTGGGACTGTTTGCTGCTGTTTGAGGTAGCGCAGCTGCACAGCGGGAGACCGAGGGCCCAAGCAACACCACGACCCACGTCTGGCCGGTTCTGGTGCTTGTTCGGGGGAGAACTGACGTGACAGAGGCAGCCGAGAGCCCTTCCAGGGGTTATCGTTGGAGAATGCCGGGCCTTTCTACGGGAGCTGCTCCAAAGACTGATCGCCTTGGGTTGGAGTGGCCAAGAGTGGGCCACCGACAGCCTGGGGATCCTACGTCTACAGAGAAGCTCCGGCTGCCTTGGACTCTCCATTTGCAGCCGGAGGCTTTCCAGTCACTTGGACAAAGCACTGGGACTGACACCGACGCAGCCGCGAGCGGTGAGCTGAGCTGTCATTGTTGGGGACGACAATGGCTCGGGAGGGGGTTATGTAGCGTCGGTGGATGTTCATGTTTAACGTTGAATGAGTGTCTCCCAGAATGTAGTGCGAGTGAATGCTAGAATGTGTAATGTCGGTTATAATAGTTGTAGTTGCGTTTACCATGTTGTGTAGTTGTTAGCGTGTTAGTCTCTTTAGTTTAGTAGTACCTCATGTGTTTATCCTCGTGTAGATGTGTGTGGTAAACCCTTATTGTGTGTTGCATGTGCGGCTGGGACTACCCCTGTGTTGCCCTATGTAGTTATCCTAGTATGTCTGATTGTGTTTGAGTCTTCCTGTTCCAATAAATGGCCGTCCTGGCCAAAGGTGATTCTTGTCTGAGGGTGAGATCGCTACAATATTAACAATACTATGTATAATATTAAGTTGTTACAAGCAGTTATAAGTTTCATATATTAAAAGGGGGTATGAACAATGACACCTGGAACCTGCTAGTCTACCTCTCTCTCTGGTGCGCACTCAAGATGCGTTTCCCAATTAATTAGAGTAACATTCAAGTTAGATGCTGCTGCATGATCCTCCTTGCATGTAACACGAAGTTGGTGCATTTTGACATCGTTGTGGAAATTGCAGTAAGTCGCAAGAGACAATTTCTCACGTTGAGCACACAAATGCGTGTAGATAGGAAAAACACTGAAAACAAAAATGGCGCTGTCCAGCAACAAAACAGGCATGGGGCTACATCATCATACGTCATCACACATTCATAACATTTAAAGGGACCGCGATCCCTGAACAGTTATACTTACATGAAGTAACTACAGACAGAACAAAGTGCTGTGTTTAATATGAACGGTGTGTAGAACCACACTTAATAACAAAGGTGAATTATGCCGGTCACATTCACTACATCGTAAACATTCTCTAACAAGCAGTTAGCAGTAAAGCTATTTATTGGCTACATAGATAGATGGATAGATAGATAGATACTTTATTGATCCCCAAGGGGAAATTCAAGGGTCTCAGTAGCATACAGACATCACACACAACATGCACTTACAGCAGAAATGGTAAACATAAGTATAAGTATAAACATATAACTAAACTCCTCTGTACAATAAAGACAGTAGAAGATAAGAAAGATAAGAAAACTAAGAAAACTAAATACTAAATCATGGTGAAGGTGCAAAAAGTAGTCCAACATTAATCCAACAGTGCAACAGTGCAAGAGTAAGGTCTAGAGACCAGCATAAATAATATGGACAAATAGAGTAAAGTATAATGTAGACAAGGTAAAATAAAAAACTATTTCAGTGCAAGAACAGGTTGAGGTAATAGGGTTATAGCCATTCATTCATTCAGTATTGTAGCAGAAGCCTGACCGCAGCCATTGATCATGTGTGCTAATACATTACATTACATTACATTACATTACATTACATTACATTTGGCTGACGCTTTTTAGCCAAAGCGACTAACAACATAGTAAACAATTTAAGTTTTAGAGTAGTTCTCAACAATTTTAGGACAATTTAAAAACATTAGAGTACAGTAAGAATAAGTGCATCAGTGAGTGCTGTTTTTAACAGTTACTTGTCAGTTTGAGACGGCTGGTGAGTGCTAGGATCAGTAAGACTTGTTGTAAGTGTTGCTATGAGAGGAGATGTTCTCTAAAGAGCTGGGTCTTCAGGAGTTTTCTGAAAATGGAGAAGGATGTCTCTGCCCTTGTAGGAGCTGGCAGTGTGTTCCACCAACGAGGAACAACAGATGAGAAAAGTTTGGATTGGCTTGAGCGTACCGGTGGTAGAGCCAGACGTCGTTCGTCAGAGGAGCGCAGCAGTCTAATATAGTATGAAAAACAGTGTAGCAGTAAAACAGTAGTGAAAACATTAGGCTGTGTACATTAGTAAAACAGTAGTAAGCAGTAGTGGGCAGTCAGTACTCAAACATGGACATGGAGAGGGTGGAGAGGCAGACAGACTAAGCAGAGAAGTCTATCTCTCCTCTTCCCTTTAGTGAGGCATTGAACAGTTCAATGGCCCTAGGAACAAATGACTTCCTCAGCCTTTCAGTTGTGCATGGCAGTGAGCGAAGTCTCTAGCTGATCAAGCTCTTTTGGTTTTTGATAGTGCTGTAGAGCGGATGACATTCATTGTCCAAGATGTTGATCAGTTTGTTTAGGGTCCTTTTGTCAGATATTGAAGTGATGCACTCCAGTTCAGCTCCCACTACAGAGCCAGCCTTCCTTACCAGCCTGTCAAGTCGCCCAGCATCCTTCTTCTTTGTGCTTCCTCCCCAGCATACCACTGCATAGAAGAGGGCGCTGGCCACAACAGACTGATAGAACATCCTGAGGAGCTTGCTGCACACATTGAAGGACTGCAGCCTCCTCAGGAAGTACAGCCTGCTCTGTCCTTTCTTGTAGAGGGCATCAGTGTTGGCTGAAGAATTTTGGTAGCCCCTCTGTCCCATGGTGCCCTTGTGCGTGATGTGCGTGGTGAATACAATGTTGGAACATTTCCTATAGTTTCTTACCGATATTTGCCCTGATGCACTGGTTGTCGCAGACACACACACTCGTTTTGGATTCCTTTCCCTGCTGCTGTCCCTTTCTATATTAGCCTACAGAGCAACTAGGACAGGCGCGTGTAACTACAAAGTGGGGTCTGGGTCTGTGGTTGCGTGGCAGTTGCTAGGTAATAATGTAAACTCTATTTTTGCTGCCAATCAACAAAAAGCATGCCTTTTATGTCTGCGTACGTACTGTAGGCTATACAGGATTTGATGTATGATAAACACAACCAAGAACAAAACCGTTTGAAACTAGCAGAAATTATATTCAGAAGGTAATTTTCACCAAAAACCGGGACAATTTGTGTGCCGGGAAATATTATTAATTATCCGGGACAGTCACTCAAAAAGGGGAACAAACCCGGTAAATCCAGTGCATGTGGCAACCCTAAATGGTGGTCCTCTCTGTGATGGTACTGTCTCTGTAATGGTGGTACTTGCTCCTAATGGTGGTCTACTCTGTGATGGCACTGTCTCTGTTATGGTGGTACTAGCTCCTAATGGTGGCCCTTTCTGTGATGGTACTGTCTCTGTAATGGTGGTACTAGCTCCTAATGGTGGCCCTTTCTGTGATGGTACTGTCTCTGTAATGGTGGTACTAGCTCCTAATGGTGGTCTACTCTGTGATGGCACTGTCTCTGTTATGGTGGTACTAGCTCCTAATGGTGGCCCTTTCTGTGATGGTACTGTCTCTGTAATGGTGGTACTAGCTCCTAATGGTGGCCCTTTCTGTGATGGTACTGTCTCTGTAATGGTGGTACTAGCTCCTAATGGTGGTCCTCTATTATAATGTTGTCTCTGTAATGGTGGTACTAGCTCCTAATGGTGGTGCCCTCTATTATAATGTTGTCTCTGTAATGGCGGTACTAGCTCCTAATGGTGGTGCCCTCTATGATGAGGTTGTCTCTGTAATGGTGGTACTACATGTAGCTCCTAATGGTGGTCCTCTCTGTACTGTCTCTGTCATACATTTATATACATTTATTCATTTGGCGAACACATTTGTCCAAAGTGACTTACAGCAATGGAATAACATTTAGGCTATTAACATTTAAGCATTTTTTAGGTTTAAGCTACAGAGCTACACTACATCAATGGAATAAAATGTAAGCTATTAACATTTTAAGATTCAAACTTTTAAACTACAGGGCTACAGTGTTAGAATATTATTTAACTACAGTGCAGAGGAGAATATAGCAAAGAGTTATCACTGTATCAGTCAATACTAGTGCTAGAGGATAGGAGTGGCTACATATTAAGTACAAGTAGAAGTATGGAGGACGAGAAGTGGTAGAAGAAGGGATAGAGAAGATAAGAGAGAGAAGTGGAGTGGGAGGAGGGAAGAGGGGGAAGAGTGTGGTGTGTGTGTGTGTGAGGTGTGTGAGGATGTCAGAAGCTTTTAACTTAAGCTTTTATGAGAGCACTTAAGTAAGTTATTGTGTGCAGACCCAGCATTCTATCACTTGTCACCACTCAGCACATTTAGATACTGCAGATAAAATGAGAATCTTAGAAGGACTCCAGCACTGAGCAGTAATCAGTATTCTCTCACTGTATCTCTCACTGTATCTCTCACTGTATCTCTCATCTTTTCCCTCCAGACAAGCTGGTTCTGGTCCGTGAGAATAAGACCTGGAGAGAGGCGCTGCAGTACTGCCGAGAGCACCATGTGGACCTGGTGTCTGTGACGTCCGAGCGGGTCCAGCGCTGGGTGAGGGCGCGGGCTAAAGGAGCCTCCACTGCTCACGTGTGGCTGGGCCTGCTCCACTCCTACGGCGTGGGCTGGTACTGGGTCTGTGGACAGACCGTCTGCTACAGCAACTGGACCCAAGGGCACGACCAAGTGGACTCCTTCCAACAAAGAGTCGGGGCAGTGGAGTCTGGAGGGGGGCTGTGGGTCAGCAACCTGACTAAGACAGACAAACTCCACTTCATCTGCACCACTGAGGGTGAGTCTTTGCTCATTATGGACATGAGTGTGTGTGTGTGTGTGTGTGTGTCTGTGTGTGTGTGTGGGGGGGGGTCTTCTGATACAAATGAATACACACTGGCTACTACACACTTCAGTCTAATTGTGTGTGTGTGTATGTGTGTGTGTGTGTGTGTGTGTGCGCGCGTGTGTGTGCGTCCTCTTACAGAGTGGTGTGACTGAATCCTCCTCAGTCCAGAGCAGCCTTGGAGAAACTCCTCAGGGTCCTCCAGCTCCCCATTCATCTTCACCACTCATTTCATCATAAGCAACTTTACACCTATATACAATTTCATATGTTACTAACATTGGGTCATTCCACGTCAATTCAACCAGGGCCCACACACTTAGGTCTTACAAAATTCTGAAAAAATTACCAGGTGTACAGTCTATGTTACCCAGGAGACAAACTGTAAAATTACTTTTATGTAAGATCAATACTTTCCAAGATACAGCCAGTTTTACGTAACCTGACTCTAGCCAGAAGAATTTCGTTCCGCTTAGCTCCACGTAGCATCACTCACATCCATCTGGGACCTCTTCCATTGAGAGTGATTTCTGCACACGATTTTATGGTTCAGCCAATCAGGACGGGAGTTTCATAGATGTGACATAGCGTAGAAGCGACTGTGAGACTGTTATCAGCGTCACGGGTTGGCTTCGATGTGAGTGGTTGAAGTAGCACGTCAATAGATGACGGACAAGTGGCTTATTCAATCATATGCAAGCATTTTTTGATTAGGCCCAGCCTTCTGAAGCAACACTCCAATGGATTGGTCCCAGATGGATGAGTGGAGCTAGGCGGAATGAAATTCATCTGGCGAGAGGCAGGTTAAGTTTTACGGGGGGAGGGGGGTGTTTATTTTGTTCGGCCTCTTATTTTTGTCAAAGTTCACAAGCCCATAGCGCAAGAACTAAACCATATAGGAGGCTCAGATTTTGCATGCTGGTACATAAATAGGAATAGTATATAGCAAAATCATCACGTTTGGTCTGGATGATCCTGCTTGGTCATTGGAGTTTTTGGCTGGGCTCTGTTTAGGCCTTCAGAAGACATATTTGTAGTCAACATAGGCTCTTGATTTATGTTCCTTATTGAGATAAGCAGAAACACTCTCACAAAAATCAATGAACAGAAAATAAATTCCTTCAGGGTCTGAACAGCAGACCTCACAAGTCTGAAAAATCATTTTGGTTCTCATTTTCAGATCACCCAAACACCTTGTGGGAATATGCACAATAATACGTTTTTTTTTATATTTATCTCTTTATTCTCCATGGTCCCTTCTTTTTAAAAACGCCAATTTGACTTGTCTTATGCAAATCTTTCTTTTTTATTTTCCACATTGAAATGGGCAAAATGCACTATTGAGATCAATATGTTTTGTATAGAGTTACCACAGTGCCACCTGTGGTTGTATAGAGTAACCTGTGGAATGACCGCATTAGATTTCCTTTTCCAGTGTAATAAGTAAAGAAATTGATATAGTTTAATACTGCAATTTTAATGTATTGTGTTTGTTAGCAATGATGTCATGTTTAGACAGCACAAAAGTACAGTAGAGTTCTGTGCTGAATGTTTGCTGTTCCTGACCTAATGTACCTAGCTATTTCTGATGAGCATGATTAACCTTTCTAATCCACTATGTTAAATGTACAAATGGGCTAGTGTGCTGACTCCTAATAAAAATGACTTTGATCAGTTTGATGATTGTCTATATTCTTGTACATCATTTGAGAAACAGCCTTGCTGAAAAAAACAGCCTGACCAGCTTAAGGTGGCTTGCTGGTTGACCAGCTTGTTTGATGACCACCCTATGATGGTTGACCAGCTAGACCAGCAAAACTCTTGAGAAAACATACCTTCAGCTGGTTTAACCAGCTTACGATGGTAATTCAGCTGGTTTTGCTTGTCGTACCACCTCAAGCTGGTCATTTTAGCTGGTGTCGCTGGTCTATGTTGCCGGTTTAACTGGCCATGCCAGCTTATGTTGGTCATTCTAGCAAACCAGCATGACCATCTTACACCAACAATGTCAAGATTGGCAGGCTGGTCACCAGCATGACCATCTTACACCAGCTGTATTATCCCACATGACAGGCTGGTCACACCAGCATGTCCGCTGAAGGGTGCGGGAACGTTCTCTGTGGACATTCCCTAACAGAACGTTCAGAAAGTTCCTTCATGGTCAAATCTTTGGTTACAGGAATGTCTACAATATGGAAAAGGTTTATATGAGTAAAAACTATATTAGGCCAGGTGGGCACAGTGAATGCTTTGATTTGGTAGATATTTACCGTTTACAGTGGTTTTACAGTCTGCCCTGCATATATCTGAGCTGATTATATTCAATTATCCACACTGTTATTACACGTAGGCTATGTGCTTACCTCGTACTATCTGCTGATTTCGGACACTTTCATTCAGCACAGCTCATGTCCTTCATGAAGATAATTACTAAATTTATCAGCTGAATTTTTATACTGGGTTAGATCTAGTAGTTTCATACGTTTATGATGTCTTTTTAACTAATTAAATCAATTTTAATGGACAAATCCTTACTAGAGTAAGGAAATCCTTACTAGAGTAAACTGTTTCAACCACAATAACAACTAGATGTACCGCAGAGCGGTTCAAAATATGACCGCCGCCCAGTCCAGCACATTTTTTCCACAAAAATAAATCACGCTGAAAGGCCTATATGATTCTAACTGTCTCACTAAATTGCATTATCCACACTCAATTCTCACTGGTATCTGCTAGACAACAAGTACCAAAACATGATAGTTAAGTGATAGTTATAGTTATAGTTAAGATAGTTATAGTTCATAGATTTCACATGTAAAATTCATTTTATACAAGCCCACTTCCATCTTGCCTGTTCATAATTCTGAGAAATTCTTGAATTGTGTGCATGTGTGCATGAACATGTTTATGTTATGTGTGTGTGTGTGTGTGTGTGTGTGTGTGTGTGTGTGCGTGCTTGTGTGTGTGCCTGCGTATGTGCCTGTGCATGCATGCGTACATATGTCTACTGTGTGAGTATGTGTCATACGTATGATTACTGTGAATGTATGTGTGTGCGTGTGTATCTGTTTGTGCACATGTATGCACATGAAATGGGTTAACATGACCCCTGGAGGCAAACATACGGAAAAAATTGGTCATCCTAGGCCCTACAGTTCTCAAGATATTCACAGAGAAATGTGTCTGTCAGGGGGTCCAGTCCAGCGGGGGGGGCTACAGATCAAAACGAAAAACAACGGTTCCATGCTATCCATGTGGGGGTACATGCCCACCAAGTTTTGTGTTCCCCGGTCTTTCAGTATCCCGGGAATCCTTGTTGGTGTACGTCACTAAATGTACACATAAATTATTTTATTGTAAGGCCCCCACATGAACGAAAGTACACAAAACTTCGCGTGCATTCGGAGGGTGTCATAATGATCTTACACTTTTAATTTCGTGCAGTTTTGACCATGTCAGCCAGAGATATTGTGATGAAAACACCTAATTTTTTGCTTTTTAATTTTTAACTAGGTGGCGCTATACATGAAATAAGTCGTAATGGGATGGGTTGACATGCCCCCTTAAGACCAACATACATAAAAAAGGTGGACCTCCTAGGCCCTACGGTTCTTCGAGATATTCACAGAAAACTGTCTCCGGCCACCTACAGGCCAGTTGGTGTATAGTCAAAGTCAAAGTCAAAGTCAGAGTCAGCTTTATTGTCAATTTCTTCACATGTTCCAGACATACAAAGAGATCGAAATTACGTTTCTCACTATCCCACGGTGAAGACAAGACATATTTTACCAATTTTGGTCCACAGACAAACATAACATTCAAGTAAACAAAAAAGTAAGTAAATAAGAGGGCACATATAATAATGAAAAAATAAGAGCAGCAAAATTTGGTTGAAATTGTGCATAGACAGTCAATAAAATACTAGTGCGAAGTCAGGCCAATAAAAGGCTTGGGTAGTTCTGTTTGACCTAAGTAAGAAAGAAAGTGGCATAGTGGTGCAAGTTATGTAAGAGCAGCAGAAGTGTTGTGTTTTCAGGACAACAACACCAAGTTGTAAAGTGTGCAAGTTTGCAAGTGTGCAAGTGGAGTAGTGCAGGCGGCCATTGTGGGTCCAATGTCCAGGATGTTATGTAGCTGAGGGTGGAGGGGGGAGAGGAGGGAGAGAGTTCAGCATCCTTACAGCTTGGTGTATGAAGCTGTTGGTGAGTCTGGTAGTGCGGGAGCGCAGGCTTCTGTACCTCTTCCCAGAGGGCAGTAGATCAAACAGATTGTGAGCGGGGTGACTTGCATCACTCACAATTTTGGTCGCCTTGCGGGTGAGGTGGGTGGTGTAAATGTCCTTCAGGGAGGGGAGTGAAGCACCAATAATCCTTCCAGCTGTGTTCACTATGCGCTGCAGGGCTTTCCTGTTGTATTCAGTGCAGCTTCCGCCCCACACAGCGATACAGCTGGAGAGGATGCTCTCAATGGTGCCTCGGTAGAATGTGGTCATGATGGCTGGTGGAGCACTTGCTCGCCTGAGGTTCCGCAGGAAGTACAGGCGGCGCTGAGCTCTCTTCGCCAGTGATGCAGTGTTGGTGGTCCAGGAGAGGTCTTCACTGATGTGCACCCCCAGGAATTTGGTGCTGCTCGCACCAAACATAAATTAATTTATTGTGTGGCCCCCCATGAACGGAATTCCACGAAACTTGGCGTGCATTCAGAGGGTGTCATAATGATCCTACACTTCCAATTTCGTGCAGTTTTGATTATTTTAGGTCACAGATACCTGCGATTACAACACCTAATTTTTACTTTTTTGTGTTTAACTAGGTGGCGCTATACATGAAATGAGTAGTTATGGAATGGGTTGACATGGCCCCTTGAGATCAACATACAAAAAAAAATGGTCCTCCTAAACCCTACGGTTCTCGAGATATTCACAGAAAACTGTGTCTGCCCTACCCTCCTTTCGGGGGGTCCAGTCCAGCGAGGGGGCAACAGATCAAAACGAAAAACGATGGTTCCATGCTATCCATGTGGGGTTACATGCCCACCAAGTTTCGTGTACCCCGGTCTTTCAGTGTTCCGGGAATCCTTGACGGAAATTTGGGCATGCGAAAAAGAAAAAAAAAGAAAAAAAAGAAAAAATCTGACTAAACCTATATGACCCACGCTTTGCTGCGCGGCGGTCATAATAATAGCCTATAAACAAGCTTCTGACTTGCAATGCAGGCTGGGAAGCAAATCAAGCTAAATTATGATGTGTTGTAATAGGCGGGTCAATATATATTTGAAAAAAAAAAAATAGTTTGCTTCATTGCCGGGATCATTGGGTATAACGCTTATGTATGTATATGCCAGGTAGCTCATGGTGCCGACTATGTGCTCTATGGTATTAGAGAGTTGATTGAGTCATAGTGTGATATTGTTTTGTTTCATTATAGCCTTGCCACTTCAACCATCTCCAGCCCATGTCCTCCGCTGCTGGACCATGTGCTTGATGTCAGAATGGGCACTGCTGTTTTGCTTTGTGTCTTGCTTCCGTGCTCGTTGCAATTTTATGTCTGTCCTTATTTGTTTTTATTTGTGCTGTTCTTTGTAATTGTGTGTCTTTCTGCCGCCCTGCCTTGCCTACTGATTGGATGGACTAGGCCAAGAGTTATTGTAAGGAGACTGAATCACCTTTTTGCTGTTGTGTAGTGTAGTGTTTCACTGTGTGTCAGCTTAATACAGTTACAGTAATCACCCCTCCCGTGTGTGAGATGCACTTGTGGTCTTGTGACTCCCTCCTAGTAACTATAGTAAGTTCTAGTGCCTTAGTAACTCCCAAAAGGAGTGATGGCCTGCTTCTAGCTCCTAGGTGACGGCCTGGCCCTGTCCATCTGGCGGCCAAACCATATGTCTGTCTGTTGTCTGTGTTGTCTGTTGCCTTATGTCTGTCTGTTGTCTGTGTTGTCTGTTGCCTTATGTCTGTCTGTTGTCTGTGTTGTCTGTTGCCTTATGTCTCTCTGTTGTCTGTGTTGTCTGTTGCCTGCTCCTAGCTCCCAGATTATATGTTTGTGGATTTTATGATTCTTCTGTGAACAGGGCTTCTGCTGTTGACATCTGCTGGGTTATGTGTCTATGCAAATACTACAGAAGAGACAGAAGTTTATTTTCATATAATCTCATAAATAATCATTATCACAGTCTCAGTGTTTCTCACTGGATACAGCTTCACAACTTTAACTTGTTCATACATTCATTATTTATAGGTTATTATGCTATTCTTTTACTGGTCCAGCCGCTGGATACCACCATTGGGCTGTAAGTGTCCCCTGAACTAAAATGAGTTTGACACCCCTAAACTAAATAAACATAGTTAGTTCTTGGGAACACAGGGAGAGGAGGTATCCTTGGAAGAGACGAGTCTTCAAGAGTTTTTTGAAGACAGAGAGGGACACCCCTGCTCTGGTGGCACATGGCAGATCGTTCCACCATTGGGGGATCACAGATGAGAATAATCTGGAACAGTGTGTGGGGACTACAGGTGAGAATAATCTGGAACAGTGTGGGGACCACAGGTGAGAATAGTCTGGAACGCCGTGAGTGTGGGGACCACAGGTGAGAATAGTCTGGAACACAGAAGTTGTGGGGACTACAGGTGAAAATAGTCTAGAACACCGTGAGTGTGGGGACGACAGTGCCAGACGATGTTCCTTGGAGGAGCGCAGCAGTCGAAGGGAAACATAAGCCTTTATGAGAGCGCTTAAGTGAGGTGGGTGCAGAGCCAGACCCAGCATCATTTTGTATGCAGGCATTAGTGACTTGAATTTGATGCAGGCGGCTAAGGGTAGCCAGTGGAGCTCCATGAACAGCGCACCATCTGTAACGGTTCCACCACAAGCACAAGCTGCAGCGTTCTGCACCATCTGTAACGGTTCCACCACAAGTACAAGCTGCAGCGTTCTGCTCCATCTGTAACGGTTCCACCACAAGTACAAGCTGCAGCGTTCTGCACCATCTGTAACGGTTCCACCACAAGCACAAGCTGAAAGGCCCGTAATAAGTGTGTTGTAGTAGTCAATGCTAGAGATGACCAAGGTTTGTACTAGCAGCTAAATGGCGTGTAGGGTTGATTAGATTTTCTAATTTGATATGTAAAATGTACAAATGAGCTACTATGCCAATAAACATACTTTGATCAGCATGATGTGCACAGGTGAGTGTGAGAACTGTGTGTGCATGCGCGTGTGCATGTTGGTGCATTTGCACATAATTTGGTTATACATTTTGGGCTTGTTTTGTGAACAGAACTTCTGCTTTTGGCATCTGCTTCTGGCGCATGTCTCTATGCAAATACTGCAGAAGAGACAGAACACTAATTTCATATTTCATAACTCTCACATCACATCCATTGCTGGCATCTGTGGCCTAACGGTAAGGGAATCTGACTTGTGACTGGTGGCCGGTTTGATCCCCGACTGGTAGGAAACATGTGGGTGGGGGCAATGACTGAACAGCGCTCTCCCACATCCATATCCACGCATGAGGTGCCCTTGAGCAAGGCACCTAACCCCCAACTGCTCCCCGGGCGCTGGATCAAGAGCTGCCCACTGCTCTGGGTGTGTATGTGTGCTCCTAGTGTACTCACTGCTCTGTGTGTGTGTGTGTTTGAATGGGTGTACAGTGTGTGTTGTACACTACCCCCGGATGTGTAAAATGCAGAGCGCAAATTTCCCCTTTTGACCCCTTGGGGATCAATAAAAGTATCTCTATCTATCTATCATATGTCCTGGGCTTTAGCACTTCACTGGATGCACCAAGTCCACATCTCCTGGGCATTATCAAAGTCTTAGTGTTTCTTCACTGGATGCAGCCTCACAACTTTAACTTATATACATACATGATCACTGCAGTCATCTCCCACTCTAAATGTAAATGTCTGTGTGAAGTGGAGGAAATTCTGCTCTGGGTAAACAACTGTCTGTGACAAGAGAGCGTTGTCTGTGACACCTGCATGGGGCAGTTTGGGGGAATCCCCGGGAAAAGAGCGGGGCATTAACAGGAAGGAACGGGGTGGACACGGGGCAGAAGGCAGCAGAGTCCAGCAGAGACGACATCACACAGGTAGGTCATGCTCCGAAGATGCGCATGGACCCTTTACAGTCTTTTATGAATATAGGTTATAAATTACCCAAATGCAACCTGGCTGTGTGTCTTTTGCATAGATATTCAGACTTCAATAATGTAAAAAAAAATCATACAATATCTGAACATTTAAATTCAGGTTTTTTGGCAATTGTCTTTCCGTTGTTCTTTCAGAATTCCATGGTTATGATTATGATGTAATAATGAGAATATCACCAGTTCAGCAACGATAACTAATTTCAGTAGATCACGTGAACAGTGAAATTGTTAGAGTCAGAGTGAAATGATTGTTTTTCCGTTTTTCTTTCAGTCATGGCTCACTGCGGATGCTTCCTCCTGCTCTTCCTAGGTAAAGTACATGCACGTATGTGTATATTTGGGTGTTTTGTGCTGAGAAGGCCCTGTGATATGAGTGTTTGTCAGGGCTCGAATTATCTTTTTGTCTTTAAGGGGGTCTCTCTATCTCATAAAAAGTTGGCACACCCCGCGCATAGCCTAACAAGGCGATACAATGAAATAGCCTAGGCGCAAGTGGCGCTTTTGCGCAGTACAGTATATGCGCACGGTAGGCCTAGGCTTTACCTTGACACACGCACACAACAGACATAGATTTTTCATAGAAATTGATTACTTTTAATGCATTTTTAAAATATTATTGATTGTAATAGTCCATATCTCATTTCAATTTCACAATACAAAGAAATAGACTAAACGAAGTCTGTGCCATTCTCAATTTCACAACGTAACTCATTTAAACCAGACCACCGTCTCAGATAGGCTATCCTCACTGTCAAACACAATAATGCATGTAGTGTAACTTATACACAGGGGAAAAAACACTAACTGGCAGAAATGAATAAAGCCAGCCAAACTATGTTGTAGTATTAGGCTAATGTGTTGAACCGTGGAAAATTAATAGACGAACAATTTTGGAGTTTGCACTGAGATATTGTCGGGTAGCCATTGAATATTCCGACATCAGAGATTGCTAACAGGTGTTTCAAAATATCTGGAATCTTTCCGGAACTCTGAATGGCAGAGGATAGCTACAGATCATCTAAATCATTAATTTAACGTCTTTAATGGTAAGAGATGGATTGGAATGGTAAAAGAGATGGATAATGAGCGGTTGTTTAAGATTAAATTACAGATATTCAGATACAGATACAGATATTCAGATATGAGAGACCCCCTCAGGTTTTTGACTTTGTTGCTTTCATGGGAGCCAGTCCTCACTCTATGGGAGCTCGGCTCCCTCTGGCTCCCACGTAATTCGAGCCCTGGTGTTTGTGTTGTGCTGTTTGTGTGCGTGCCTCTCTCTCTCTGTCTGTGTGTATATACAACACCCTCCACATTTATTGGCACCCCTGGTAAAGAGTAAAAAGGGGTGTAAAGAAATACTTCTGTTATGTTGTGACACTGCCACATTAGTTTAGGTGCCATTACAATTCATCAAGAAGGAATTTAAACATTACATGGGTTACATACATTACGGGTCAAGTTTAGGGTAACTTAGAAATGTCCATTCCACTCCATTATAGTCAGAATACCAGCTGACATCAGTTGCATTCTTTTTTTAAATCAGGACAGCAGTTTTTAGATTACATTATATGGGTTCTCAAATGTTGTAGAAAGAAATGGCTGATCTTTAATGCAATATGTACATTGCCCATTATCAGCAACCATTCATCCAGTGTTCCAAAGGCACTTTCTGTTTACTAATCTGACATCATTTTAAAAGGCTAACTGAGAAAACATTGGAGAACCCTTTTTACCCTTGAAGGTAGCAATTTATTAAAAGAAAAAATTCTCATAAAGAAATAAATATTATTTTATAAATATTATTGGCACCCCTTTATGTACACCCCATTCACACACAGTGAAACCCAGCTTTAGGGATAGGGTCTGATGGGAGGAGGAAGACGGCACGCTAAAGAATAATCAGTAATCGCTCCACCTGTGACCCTGTACAATACACGCTTTTCTTCTCGCACGGCTGTAGTGAGAACACAAGTCGTTTGATTAGCGGGTTGGAGAAGGTCCGGGGGTGGGGGGGGGGGGGCACTTATTTGTATACATATTTGAATTCCATGTTCCAGCTTAACGAGCCCTCTCTCCCACTGCGGTCCTCTGATGAGCGTCTGCTGTGTCGACCATCCGTTAGCGCTAAGAGGTCACAGTCAAGATTCTTTTCCTCTGTGATTCCACAGAATGGGTTACCTAATATTCTATTCTTCTCGTGATATTATTCTTGTAATATTCGTTCTTGTGGTAGGTTTGGGGACTTTCAGGAAATCGTTCAGGAAACTCACCAGTTCACCTTGCCCTTAATTAATTCATTAAGTGAAAGGTGAACAGATTAACTGATTCATTCTCTTACATAGTTATGGTTTGTATGTGTGTGATATTTTATTCCTCTTGATGCAAACTAAGTTTCATGAAATTCTGTTAATCAGGGGCACTGCAATTTATATTTGATATGAGTTATGATGTCAAATGATCAAAACAACTGGCTCCACACCACCATCTACAGGACAACAGAGGAAATGACAACCACTCACACACACACACTCATACACCACCACTCACACACACACACTCATACACCACCACTCACACACACACACTCATACACCACCACTCACACACACACACACACACACACACACACACACACACACACACACACACACAACAATCATTGCGCAACCAAGGGTACAGAATGTAAGGGTAGATATGTAGAGATGAGAAATTGAGAAGGGTGATTTATTAAAGGTGCTCATATTGAGAAGGGTGATTTATTAAAGGTGCTCATATTGAGAAGGGTGATTTATTAAAGGTGCTCATATTGAGAAGGGTGATTTATTAAAGGTGCTCATATTATTTACTGCTGTGCATTTCCTGCCAGAATTACACATAATAGAAACTAGACGCACCTTATAGCGGTACAAAATATGACCGTCGTCCAGTCCAGTCCACGAAAATAAATCACGCTTGTCAATTTGTCTCCATATCCTACTCCATCCTAGACTGGAAATCCAGTCCAAAATCTACAAAGATTTGGATCTGGCTATGAGTAATGAAAATGGCCCAACTTGAGGGACGGCACCAAGCATGCATTTGAAAATATCACTGCACACAATTGGATAACACTACGACCAGTGTTTACTGATTGATTCCGGACTTCGATGTCGCAGTGCTGTTGTCATCTGTTTAGCTCGCCTCTGGCCTACATGGACAAGGACAACACAGGAGGACTAGCTATATGGCCTGACTCTAAGCCGTATAAGTACTGTAGCGACCGGCTGTCAATCAGGGAGTGCCCGTGCTATGCATAACCCCGGGCACGCTCATGATTGGCAGCCTGGCGAGAGGGGGGCGGGACCCCTGGGGAATATAGGCTACGGTTCGAAGAAGTTCTGCCTCTTTCGGTTCTGGGCCTGACACGGCCCGCTGTGTGTTACATGCTGCATTGTGTGCTTTGTGACAATAAACAAGTTCATGAAACTCTGGCTCTTGGTGAAACGCTACAGTACATTGTTTGTGTGCATGCATGTTGTTATGATGTAAATTGTGATCTGTTGTGATTATCAGTGGAATGTTTTTTATTCAATGTAAAAAATTGGTGTCCTGATAGTTGATACTGGCATGCATAAAAACGTGTGTGTGTGTGTGTGTGTGTGTGTGTGTGTGCTCACTCCTCTCTCCATTCAGGTCTGGGCAGTCTCTCCTCCTCTGTGCCACGTCAGTTCCATGTGGTGAAGGAGCAGAAGAGCTGGACAGAAGCTCAGCAGTACTGCAGAGAGGAGTTCACTGACCTCGCCACCATAGACAACATGACAGAGATGGAGAAGGTGAATCACACAATCCATGAAGCAAGTGTTGAGAAGGCATGGATTGGACTAAAGCATGGAAGCAGTCCTTGCAAGTGGCAGTGGTTTCTGGCTGACAGGGGTTTCTACAGAGAGAATGAAGCAGAGCTCAGGAACTGGGGTAATCAACAACCAGATGGAAATGGTCAAGAGTGTGTGTTCAAGGGAGAAAATGGAAAATGGCATGATGACAGGTGTAGCCGCATCGATTGCTTCATCTGCTATGATGGTGAGAAGATTATTCATTCACTCAGAAATACATGCATTAGAACTGTGAAGATATACTTGTAAACTCACTTTAGTTTAGACTGTAAAGCTGTGCTGATTCCCAGTTAACTGTTACCTATGCATTACCACAGGGGGAAACTCCACATATCCCTATGTGCTGGTTACTGAGGAGAAGAACTGGGCAGCTGCTCAGAGATACTGCAGAGAGAAACACACAGACCTGGCCAGTGTGAGGAATCAGACAAAGAACGACCAGACATCTGCCTGGATCGGCCTGCTCAGAGATGGCTGGGAGTGGTCAGATGGCAGCAACTCCTTATTCCGCTACTGGAACACTGGAGAACCCAATTATGGCACAGGGGAGTTCTGTGCTGAAACTCTTAATGCTTCCAGGGGTCGGTGGAACGATTTAGGCTGTCACCATCCTAGGAGCTTTATCTGCTTTGAAGGTGAGTCACTGTCCCTTCTCTCTGCTTGATAGGGGTTCAGACACAAACAACAGCATGATCCTGAGCAGATGTGCTGATGACCTGATAATGGTGGAGTGGGCCTACTATCTCAAGGCCTGGTGGATTTATCTCTGTTATGGTGGTACTAGCTCCTAATGGTGGCCCTTTCTGTGATGGTACTGTCTCTGTAATGGTGGTACTAGCTCCTAATGGTCCTCTCTGTGATGGTGCTGTCTCTGTCGCGTGTGGCACATTTAGTTACTGCAGATAGAATGAGAATCTTAGGACTCCAGCACTGAGCAAGAATCAACATCCTCTCACTGTATTTTCCCACCAGACAAGCTGGTTCTGGTCCGTGACAATAAGACCTGGTCAGAGGCGCTGCAGTACTGCCGAGAGCACCATGTGGACCTGGTGTCTGTGACGTCCGAGCGGGTCCAGCGCTGGGTGAGGGCGCGGGCTAAAGGAGCCTCCACTGCTCACGTGTGGCTGGGCCTGCGTCACGCCTGCGGCCTGGGCTGGTTCTGGGTCTGTGGAGAGACCGTCTGCTACAACCACTGGGCCCCAGGACAAGAGCAAGTGGAGTCCTGCAAACACAGAGTGGGGGCAGTGGAGTCTAGAGGGGGGCAGTGGGTCAGCAGCCTGAGAGAGACCGACAAACTCAACTTTATCTGCACCACTGTGGGTAAGTCTGTCTTTGCTCATTATGGACATGTGTGTGTGTGTGTGGGGGGGGGGGGGGGGGGGGGGGTCCTCTGATACAAATTAATACACACTGGCACTAATTAAGTTTAGTTCTAGACTGAAAGAGAACAACTTCAGTAACTTCTATTTTGTGTGTTTGTTTGTGTGTGTGTGTGTGTGTGTGTGTGTGTGTTCACCTCCTCTTACAGAGCAGTGTGACTGAATCCTCTTCAGTCCAGAGTAGCCTTGGAGAAACTCCTCATTTGCAGCACTCATTTAATCTTAAGTAACTTTACAACTATATACAATTTCATATGTTACTACCATTATATTTCCTCTTCCAGTGTACTAATAAGTCAAGAAATTGATGTAGTTCAATACTGCAATATTAATATGTTGTGTTTGTTAGCAATGATGTCACATTTTACAGCACAAAAGTACAGTAGAGTTCTGTGCCGAATGTTTGCTGTTCCTGACCTGCTGAACGTGGCTATTTCTGATGAGTATGATTAAAGCTGCAGTTGGCAAGTCTGACAGATTGAGGGGACCTAGCCAAAATTTTGAATGTTCTCATATCCCTCCCCCCACTACCACCGAGCACCCTCTCATCGAATTTGTGCTCGTCAGTGCACACTCTCATACAGCTCTGTTCTGATCGGATCAGAATAACCGGGAGCTATGGATTTTTGCAAAACAAATGACAGGCTAGGTGGAGGTAGAAGTGTGTTTTTTTTTTTTCAAAACTGGCTGATTTATGTTGTTCTGTTGGAGCATAGTGTCGGTTTTAGTGAATATGATCAAAAAAATCTTGCCAACTGCAGCTTTAACCTTTCTAATCCACTATGTTAAATGTACAAATGGGCTAGTGTGCTGGCTCCTAATAAAAATGACTTTGATCAGTTTGATGATTGACTATATTCTTGTACATCATTTGAGAAACAGCCCTGCTAAAAAAAAACAGTCTGACCAGCTTTAGGTGCCAGCTTCAGGTGGTGTGCTGGTTGACCAGCTTGTTTGACCACCATATGATGGTTGATCAGCTCATGTTTGTAACTTAAGAGAGCAAAATTGAATATGACCGTCAACTCATTCAAATGTCACTCAGCAACTGTAAGATGACATCAGAAAAATGTGCAGTGGTCTCTTTTTTCCAGAGCTGTATATCGCTCACTCTCACACACACTAAATCACCACAAAATCAGCCCTGTTATGACACGATGACAGACCTACTCCTCAGACTCCACTGATGATATACAATACAAAAATGCAACCTTAATAAATCCTTAAATGAACATTCTCTAAAGATGATTTTATGGTTTGACAAAATTAAGCATTAAAATCTCAAGGGAAACTTCTGGGGACGTTCATTAAAAGATAAAAAAATTTAACCTTAATATAACTGTCAGGGATCATCCCTAAAGGTCCGATGAAGGTTGCACAAAACAGCTGCAAGATGATGTTCCGGAAACGTTCCTTGAAGGCTACACAAAACAATACCTTTAGAGGATGTTCCCTGAATGTCTTCTAAAGGTTTATTTTGTGTGACCTTCAGCGAACCTTTAAGAAACGTTTCCTGGACGTTGTGTGTTTGCTGGTTGTTAAGTCAGGGTACAGGAACACAGACGCGACCTCTGACGTGACCAAAGTGCGTACAAGCTATGCCATAGGGGCATTAGCTAAACTGTGCCTAAGCTATGGTATGGGGGCATGAACTAAACTTTACAGACTCAAAGTGTATTTACAAGTGTTGTGCATGAACAAGTTTCTTATTTCTGTGTGTGTTCAACCCAGTAATTGTAAAGGAACAGCATTGTGTTTGTAGCCTACAGTAGGCTGTCACAGACTAGACTGTCCTGTTTCCCTCCATTGCTTCCTGTAGTCTAGTCCATATCGAAGTCAAACTCATGCCTTTCCCAATTCCACGGAGTCCAAATGTGAAATCTATTTCCAAAACAATGTTGATTCAGCATGTAATGGTTATATATTAATAATGATTAACAACATGGAAACTCCAAATGAGAGCTGCAGGTGGTAAGACAGCAAACACTGAATGGACAATGGAGGACCAACGAAGACAGGATAGATAGATAGATAGATAGATAGATAGATAGATAGATAGATAGATAGATAAATAAATAAATAAATAATGAGCTGTATGTAGGCTACAAATAAATGCATCTATGGTTTGGTCAAACTGGTAGGCCTAATTACATTTCTGCAACTACCTAATTGCTACCTCATTTAGCCTATAGAAATAAATAAATAAAAACATGAATGAAACATCGTAGACATAGCCTCCGTAAATAGCCTACATAAATTAAGCCATGTGGGAATGGATAAATCAATCAATTGGGAAATAAATAAATGCGAAATACAAAGACAGAAATAAATATATGAATAATTAGGTTATTAAAGCTTTTATTCATTATGGCATAATGGTTAGCATTTAAACAAACACCCCATGTATTACAGAACATGAGCATGCATGAGTGCATTTGTCATGGGATCTCCCTACAAGCCAGCACACACAGCAGGGCGTCTGCTAGCACCCGCAGGCTGGAGATGGCCAGGGCCATAGCTCCCCACTGGGACACTGCCATGTCTGTATATCTGTCCATAGGTGCCTCCTCAGACCTCTGGTGCACTACCATATAAACAACCAAAGGGCCGTGCAGGACAGCAACAGTGAACAGACACACAGCCATCATCGCCTGGCCAAGCTGCCTGACTGCCTGCTGCTTGGTCTTTGAGATGTCATACAGACAAAGCAAGACACAGGCACAGGTAAAAAACATGGACAGCATCACAAATAGAAGATCGGGGAGGTTGCCCTTAACAATTATGAACATGAGGACAATTAGAATGCAAAGTATTGTCATGCCGACAGAGCAACAGAAGGAGAAAAGCTGAGCAGAGGACTGTGGGTTCTTGAGATGCAAAGTGCTCTCTATCGCCACCAGCTGGTGAAGGTACAGACCAGACAGCCTGCAGCCCAGTAAAATCAGAGGGGATTCTAAGGAGATGAGCGAGCTCAGTCCACTGAACACACCTCCCATCAGTGTTCTGACCACAGACAGGGTCATGGTCACCTCAGACACATCACTTAGGAGGAGGAGGAGGAGGAAGGTGAAGCCGGAGACTTGTCTGTTCTTTCTGGTAGTGAAGAGAGAAGCCAGGGCCCAGCCCAAGGCAGGAAGTGACACGGTCAGGGTGATGACGAGGAACACCAACACTCGGACTGCTCTGGCCTCACCCTCATCATTTGGAATGTCCTCCATCATCCTTCTCTTCGGAATTTTGCTTCAGAATTCTTCTTAGTACTGGCAGAAAAAATATCAAATATGTTGGAGGTTCACATTAGGTAGTGAACATTCTATCATCTAAGGAACATTATGTTGCCACTAGTGAGATTGGTTCTGGGGGAGTCACAATATCTTATGTTCCTAATATGCTCCTAATGCTCTGCGTACCCCTCTGATATTATTAATATCATGCTTCTTTCATTTAAAACATTGAACAGTATTTACATGAATTATGTTATTCAGGATCCAGTGTT
Source organism: Alosa sapidissima (assembly GCF_018492685.1). NCBI lineage: Eukaryota > Metazoa > Chordata > Actinopteri > Clupeiformes > Clupeidae > Alosa > Alosa sapidissima. The sequence continues at coordinate 26,556,017 of NC_055974.1, forward strand.
TCTCAGGTCAGTGGTAAGTTCCATGTGAAATCTGCCAAAGAGAGATATAAAGAAAGGATCCAATGAGAGATCAATGTAGCTAGTTCTTGAACCGGTTCCGTTCAGAATTATTTGGACCTTGGTGCTATCTAGTGAGCCAGCCTGCATATTTGCAAGTTTTGGGTGCGTCATCAACAGAGGGTTTGGCGTGCATAACTGACCTGCTCAATGACACACCCACTTCAGATCACAGGAAAACCCAACTATTTTTTCAGGTTCTGAACTGATTTATCTTTGTTCAAAATGCTCTGGGGCCGGTTCCCCGATAACGCTCACTCTTAGCGTGCTAAGAAGACGTTTTTGATTCAATACAAGGACACATTGGATCGCTGCCATAGGCCTAGTTGGTCGCTTACTGGACACCACCATGCTTACCCATTTATAGATCTTAGCCATTTAGAAGCAAATTCTTTGCCAGCTTTTAATTATCAAAAGTGATTGCCAATTTGAACGCTTTAATGACATTAATAAATAGCTAATTACCACCATATTAGTTCTGATACCAAATAAAGTAAACTTCATAAATAGGCCTGCATCCATTGCGAACATATTTTATTAGTCTTAAAATGTCCATAACATAAAATCATCGTTGAGCCACAACATTGTCAACATATGTCGGCCTACCATAGTTTGACTTGTACTGAGCTGCGCTGATTTCTAAAGACTGCTGCACAGTCGCGGCGACTAGCGTCTTGAGAGCTCAAACAACGCTAAGAGAGAGCTTACGAACGGCCCAGACCAACCTTACGAACGTGTGACTTACAGAAGATATACTTAGCGTACGAACGTGTCGGGAATCGTGCCATAACGTTAAGAGATAGGTTAAGGAATAGGTTAAGAACTACTTAGCGATAAGAACGTTTTGGGGAACCGGCCCCTGAACGGTTTAGCATATGGAGCGTGATATAGAACGGAGCCGGTTGTCTGTTGGTGGAAAAGGCCTATGTGAGTCCCCTTAGAGATCCCAGTGTAACTGAGGCGAACTGAGCTAGCATGCTAGTTGCCCGTGTAAATCCTCACACCCCTAACCTCAAGAACGCTTCTAACCGCTGAGTTGGAAGCCTGGGCTTTTAGCTCAGTGGTTAGAGCGTTCGACTCCCATGCCTGTGTGTGGAGGTGTGCGGGTTCGAGGGCCCTGAGCGTAGGTGTGCGGGTTCGAGAGCCGTGTGTGGAGGTGTGCAGGTTCGAGGGCCGTGTGTGGAGGTGTGCGGGTTCGAGGGCCCTGAACGGAGGTGTGCGGGTTCGAGGGCCGTGTGTGGAGGTGTGCGGGTTCGAGGGCCGTGTGTGGAGGTGTGCGGGTTCGAGGGCCCTGAGCGGAGGTGTGAGGGTTCGAGGGCCGTGTGTGGAGGTGTGCGGGTTCGAGGGCCGTGTGTGGAGGTGTGCGGGTTCGAGGGCCGTGTGTGGAGGTGTGCGGGTTCGAGGGCCCTGAGCGGAGGTGTGCGGGTTCGAGGGCCGTGAGCGGAGGTGTGCGAGTTCGAGGGCCGTGAGCGGTGGACAAATTACGACCTCTGTAGGTCAAGGTATAAGCAGAGACTTTCTAATGAGGAGACACAGCACTCAAAAAATCCTCCATAGAAATGCATGTCTACGCATATCACACCACGTCGACATGTGAATACATTGAGCCAATATTGTGCTGTATTGTGAATACATTGAGCAGATAATGTGGTGTGTTGTGAAGACATCGTGCCAATCATGTGTTGTGATCTCGCTGCTGGAGCAAGATTGCAGTAGATTGGTGTCGTGAAGCCTTGCGCACGCGCATTTCTGCCAAGATGGATGCCCGATGAGTGGCCAAAAAACGTTGCCATATGGCCGCCGAGTGGAGGGACTTGCCTAGAAGGACTTTGGTATAACTTAAGTCAATATTTAGTGAGGGCGTTGAGGAAAAGTTTTTTTTTGTGCCTGAAATTAGTTGATGATTCTTCGTCTACCATCTCTTTGTTATAGAGTCAATGGTGGTGTGTGAGCACTAAAACATCGACTATGGTAAAAAATGTTGATGTAATTTAAGGATGCATCTCCTAACTCAAAAGATCTGGTTGATGTGATACATAATTCTTTTGACAGTCACACTAGGGTCATGTCATAAAATTTCTTTGTGGTAATTCTGGACGCACAGACCAGACAACTTGTGCAACAAGATGCCCTAAAAGCCAGGTCAGATTGTGAAGACTGAATTGACTGAAGGACCTTCACAGATATGGTTAACAGTTCATTTGCTCATCTTGTTGAAAAAATAGGGAGAAATGGCATTTATAACATACATACATATTACATTGTTGCAAAACAGGTGTTTACCTTTAGTCAATATGCAACACAGGTAACATTACAAAATGATCTGTGTATATTTTCAAAAAAGGAAGTACAGTAGTCATGCACTTAAAGGAATTATCTGTTTAACACTTAGTTAACACTAATTAAAATTGCATTTTTATGCATGTATTTGCTATCTTTACTGTTGCTACACTTTCTGTTTTCTTGTTTGTTTGTTTTATGGTTAACATACTCCTCCAGCTGTCAAGTTAAATGAGTCACAGGAACATACAGAGATTCAAAATGGTGACGTATCAGAGAATAGCCCGATGCTGCTCAGGTTGGAACTTGATTGCTGCTTAGCACTTCCACATTGTACTGAGATATGTGTGTTTTGGGCTTCTCATTTGCTAGTACCACCATACATCCATCCATCCATATCCATCCTACGACCCATAATATTTTCTTTTGAACAAAAGGAGACCACACACTATAGCAGCTCATATGCCAATAGTTTAATAAAAAAAACAATGTTTCGGGCCTGTGGCCTTTCTCACATTTTTTTTTATTAAACTATTGTCATATGAGCTGCTAGAGTGTGCGGTCTCCTTTTGTTCAGAATATTACGTATCCCGATGTGACCAGCACCTCAACAAACTCCTACTATCAGTGTGCGTTTGCTTTTTCTACCCCATGATGTTTTCTTACCATATATTATATGTTGCCCAAATTATAGATGACAGACATGTGCAGTGTTTGCATCAGTACATTATGAGTACTTCTATCTTACCTGCATCTTGTTGTCACTGCATAGTCTGAGCGTCAGCCTGTAAAGTCTATATCTGCGTCCTTCTTCTTCTCTCAAACTCTTGTTACCTAATGGTGTGAACAAGTGGTAGTTTGAGCCCTGGCATCAGTGTGGTGGAATATAGTGGTGGTGTGGCCTAATTTTGAGTGACCTAGTTTCCATAGATTCAAGACATTCAGCTATCTACTGTATTCGTTTTGCCCCCCCCCCTCTCTCTCTCTCCCCGTGTCAGTGTGTTAGTGGTGATGTGGTGTGCTTCTGAACAGAGACTTCCTGTGTCTACGTTGAGGTTCATTAAATACAACTTGTCCACACACACATACCCTACATCAGAAAGGTTATTAAACCATTTTAATTACAAAGATTATTATTCGGTAACACTTTATTTTAATGTATCGCTGTTACAGTGTACCTACCTAATTAGGTACAGTGGTACAACCTGTGTAACAACATGTACTATCAGGTTCTATCATTGTACTTGCATTATGTATTTGTGGGTACCTACATATAGTTGTTACATTGTAATACTGAGTGCTTTTACAAAACTTTGCCAATTTGCCTAAATTTTCATCAGAGGCAAAGAGCTGACCTGAGACCTGCTGGATGGGGTAAATCTGGTCATGATAGATTTGATATACAACCATATTGTACCCACAAATACATAATGCAAGTACAATGATAGTACCTGATAGTACATGTTGTTACACAGGTTGTACCACTGTACCTAATTAGGTAGGTACACTGTAACAGCGACACATTAAAATAAACTGTTACCGATTATTCCAATGTTCAGTTCAGTTCAATTCAATTGTATTACTTTATATTTATTCACAGAAGCCTTAAAGGCCCGCTACTTTACAATAACTTAAGCTGATGATGATAGCACATAAACTCTTAATAGGATGAATCGGGAATTCTGGAACATTTTGCATTCTGTGTGCTTCAGTAGTGTAGTGGGTAAGGAGCTGGGCAAGCATGCATTTGCTAGAGAGTGTAGGTTCAATTCCCTGCTGCTGCAAATCCCTGTTGTGTCCATTGGTAAGTTGTTGCTCTGCAGAGGCTATAGGTAAAACCTTCAGCAGTAAGCAGGAGATACGTAGATAGGTAGAACTGGTTGCTGGATATGCAGGTGTGTTCATGTGTGATATGATGAAAGTGAAGGGTTCCAACCCCACTGTGTGAGTGATGATAGCAGTTGAATATGAGAATCTCAGCCCATGCTTTGCTGCTTGTCCCCAAAGGACAACAGAGATATGTCCTTTTAAGGTAGCGACAAGTGGACCAGGATGCAACCTAGCCTCTGGCTCTGGAAGTTCTACTACTCTCATTTCAAATAGCCCTTATGGGAAGCTAGTAGTTGCTATATACATCAAATATACCTCGTGCCCTGATGTTCACAAACCAGCATGTGGTCCAGTGTGTAAGTACAAGTACTGTATGGTCATGTGTGTGATGTCCCAAAGGTGCAAGGTTTAAAGCCCACCTGAGGAAAATAATTGGTGCTGAGGGTTGTGAGTAATCTAGTGGTGGAAGACTTTAGGCACGGCAGAAGTTTGTTGTCCATGGTAAAGGAATAGTTTTTCAGCAATAGCAGCAACCAAGTTGTTGAGTTTGACCACCTGAAAAAGTTTATAACCCCCAGTGTCTGGGCTGGATTTCTTCGGGGGGGGGGCAAGTAAGCGCCCCAATCTCTTCCTCCATCTTCTGCTACTCTGGGATTCATCTTCATCTTCTTCCTGCCCTCTGCCTCCATGGAGCTTTCACCACAGCTCCCCTCCTGGCAGAGCTGGGGATTGAACCTGCAACCCTGAGGATGGTAATCCCTGATGCTACCCTGAGGATGGTAATCCCTGATGCTACCGCTGGCTCCTCCAGCTGCTGCCGCTTCCCTTCTTTAGACATACTAGTGATGCTTTCAAAGAATGGTTAGAGCAACAGTTTTTATTCTAAATACCAAAGACTGGTTAGAGCAACAGTTTTTATTCTAAATACCAAAGAATGGTTAGAGCAACAGTTTTTATTCTAAATACCAAAGACTGGTTAGAGCAACAATATCTATTCTAAATCTATTCACCTGGAAAAAAGAGACTCATATGTGAGATTGCTGTTTATAGACTTCAGTTCTGCATTCAACACCATAATACCACAACAACTCATCTGCAAACTTGACAAACTGGGACTCAGTACCTACCTCTGCAACTGGCTACTGGACTTCCTCTGTCAGAGGCCTCAAGTAGTACGTGTTGGCAACAATACCTCAAGCAGCATCACACTGAGCACAGGGGCCCCCCAAGGCTGCGTGCTCAGTCCGCTGCTCTTCACCCTGCTGACACATGACTGCACTGCAACCTACAGCAACAATCACATAGTGAAATTTGCTGACGACACAACTCTGGTGGGTCTCATCACCAAGGGCGACGAGACTCAATACAGGTTGGAGGTCGACCATCTGACCACGTGGTGCAGGGACAACAACCTCCTGCTGAACGTCAGCAAGACCAAAGAGATTGTTGTTGACTTCCGGAGAGGTCACACCCAACACCTGCCACTGACCATCGACGGTGCTGTGGTGGAGAGAGTGAGCAGCACCAAATTCCTGGGGGTGCACATCAGCGAAGACCTCTCCTGGACCACCAACACTGCATCACTGGCGAAGAGAGCTCAGCGCCGCCTGTACTTCCTGCGGAAACTCAGGCGAGCAAGTGCTCCACCAGCCATCATGACCACATTCTACCGAGGCACCATTGAGAGCATCCTCTCCAGCTGTATCGCTGTGTGGGGCGGAAGCTGCACTGAATACAACAGGAAAGCCCTGCAGCGCATAGTGAACACAGCTGGAAGGATTATTGGTGCTTCACTCCCCTCTCTGAAGGACATTTACACCACCCACCTCACCCGCAAGGCGACCAAAATTGTGAGTGATGCAAGTCACCCCGTTCACAATCTGTTTGATCTACTGCCCTCTGGGAAGAGGTACAGAAGCCTGTGCTCCCGCACTACCAGACTCACCAACAGCTTCATACACCAAGCTGTAAGGATGCTGAACTCTCGCCCTCCTCTCCCCCCTCCACCCTCAGCTACATAACATCCTGGACATTGGACCCACAATGGCCACCTGCACTACTCCACTTGCACACTTGCACACTTGTACACTTTACAACTTGTTGTTGTTGTCCTGAAAACACAACACTTCTGCTGCTCTTACATAACTTGCACCACTATGCCACTTTCTTTCTTACTTAGGTCAAACAGAACTACCCAAGCCTTTTATTGGCCTGACTTTGCACTAGTATTTTATTGACTGTCTATGCACAATTTCAACCAAATTTTGCTGCTCTTATTTTTTTCATTATTATATGTGCCCTCTTATTTACTTATTTACTTACTTTTTTGTGTACTTGAATGTTATGTTTGTCTGTGGACTTAAATTGGTAAAATATGTCTTGTCTTCACCGTGGGATAGTGAGAAACGTAATTTCGATCTCTTTGTATGTCTGGAACATGTGAAGAAATTGACAATAAAGCTGACTTTGACTTTGACTTTGACTTTGACTTTGAAATACTGTGATACTTCCCAAACAGGTCAAAGGATCTCATGTTTCATTGTTCAAAGACAAATATTATGATTGGAAAGACAACCTATAGCCTCCTATCAGGTAGAGCTGGGAATTGAACCAAAGACTCAGGGCTTCTACACACAGTTGCGTTCCGTCAACGCATGCCAGTGGGTGTTCCCGACGGTAGCTATGCAAATGACTTGAAGTATAAATGTCATTTGATTGGCTGGTGCCGTCCGTCGATTGGCTTGATTGGCCGGTGCCGTCCGTCGGTGCAGCAACAGCTGAACTTCTCAACGCGAGCGACGGGAGAAATGCGACGCAACGGACCCACAATTCAGTTGGGCAACGGATGACGTAAGCCCATGTAAAGTGAACGGGATGTGTCCAGCACTGCAACGCACGCAACTGTGTGTAGAAGCCGTCACTCTACACATCGGAGGCTCTATCACTAGCACTCTACTAGAGCCTCCTCACTATGAGAGGGCTAGCAAGCAAAATACTAAACAATACTTGTTCAAACACAGCGCCTCTGGATGGTACAATGACCGATTGGAATCAGACAAAAAAATTCCCGTATTGCAAAGTGTGATGTCTCCCGAGCAGGTTAAAGGATGTCTTCATCAAACCTGGTGCATGGTACGGGCCCATGCATAAAATACTGTTTCTTTTGATTATTTAAAAAGAATATGAATCATTTTGGACATGGCATTTTTCATTTCAAAAGATTCCAAAACACTTTTTTTTTTTTATTTCATGTTTCTCCCACATTGTCTTGCAACCTTTTGGCATGTGACAGTGTCATTTTCAGTCAGAACAAACATATTGAAGAGAAAATCATTAAATCAATATTTGCCAGGGGTATGAATAATTTTGTTCTTAATTTTGTTCTTAACTGTGTATATAAATATATATATTTATTTATTATTATTATTTGGGGGGGGGGGGGGGGGGTATGCCTTTAATCAGAAGAGAATGACCGGAAGCAAGTGGGAGAGAGAGATGGGGTGGGATTGGGAAATGACCCATGTGGGTCTCAAACCCGGGTCTCCATGGGCACATGGATCCCAAAGGGATACGAGCGCTGTAGTCAGGTGTATCAGGAGTATCAGGCTTATTTTGGACTAGATAAGGTGGTTACATAATTATTTATTAAAGTCAGGTCACAGAGGAGCCATAAAGTGATTGGCATGATATGACACAGATCAAGCACTTGGTCTATAGCAGACAGTGTAGGGCAGGGTTATTTCAGTTAACGGAAACTAACTGTAACGTTCACGCGCATGGGAAAAACCTTTTGCCCAGTGAAAAACGTCATTGTTCACGTCACTTCATGTGGAGATAAGAGGTGGGACAATGGGGGAAGATTTTGCAGAAACGTCACGTTTGTCTTCACGTTGTAGTTCATCATGTAGTTCACGTTTGTCTTCACGTTGTAGTTCATTTGTAGTTTACGTTTGTCTTCACGTTGTAGTTCATTTGTAGTTCACGTTTGTCTTCACGTTGTAGTTCATTTGTAGTCCTTGTGGACTTTCATGTCCAATAATTTTAATGTGAACTTCGGGAATTTGCCATTTTTTGACACTTGCTGCATATCCTTCTTTCACAAGCGTCTTACACCATATCTTTAAGCAAACACAGTTGTTTATTTAAGATTAGTGACCGTATGCTTTAACCTTTGTTGTGGCATCCATGTTTGTCACACATTCCGACGGCAAAGCACATGAACACTGGCAGTGGGGAAAACAACGTTATCAGGGGGGCGTTCCCTGATATTCCCAGGTGGCACGAACGGAACAACTCTGCCTGGCCTCAAACCCTGTTCTCCGGGGTACCAACACTGCAGCTTTTTTTCTGTAATGCAATGTTTATTGATTTTTCAACATAGGGAAGTATATACAGCATTTGTCAACAATGGTCAAATTTTCCCTTAACCCCACCCACCCAATCCCTTACCAACACATGGATCAGCATTAGTCAGAGTACAAATCCATGTTTGAAGCAAAATAAACATACAGAATAAACACACACACACCTTATAGAAAAGGATTGAGAAAAAAAAAAAAAAAAAGAAAACCCTGCAGCTTTGATAGTGACACCAATGAGACCCAGGCTCATTGGTACGGTAGTCAGGGCCACACAACCATAGTGACGGCCCTCCACCACACTAACACTACACAAAACCAAGCAGAAAGAAAGAATACATTTGAAAAACGTTACAAAAACATTACAAAACCATACTAGCCCTGGTGTGGGGTGGACCTATCCTTGATCTGTTTCACATCAGTCAGTTTGGAATAGTGCACCCTTGCTGAGGTTGTCTCTAATAGACAAAAGACACCACAACTCTGATCACTCCTGTCTAGGGCTGGCCAGTATGAGGTATACGGCAGGTACGCTGAGAACACATTTAAACAATGTAACTCTACATAATATTTGACGTTGTAGAACTGAGCCGCAAATCAAAAGGAAGAGTGTGGTAGCCTGCTAGGGTAAGAAGGCAGAAAACCTTTCAGGTTTACACCAGCCTCATCATACCGTATCATACCTTTTATATGCCTCTATCATTAACCATAAACCCACTATCAGCTTCACAATATTTTCCTGGTCTCTCTTGCCCAAATGTTGATACAGGAACCATAAAACTGAAAAAAAAAAAACTGTGCGCTGTACTTTGCATGTTATCTGAATGGTCTTATCTCCATTTTGACATCAGCACACCTGCCCCCTTCACTTCCTTCTTCATCAGATATTCATCCACCGTCATCATCCTGCTCTCTAGAGAGAGGGGAGCCGGGTGCTCTAAAGACAGATTTTAAAGATCTAAATGAAATCTCAAAAAATGCAAATAAACTTAGTGGCCAATATGTATTAACATACTATACCACAACCTGAGGGACAAAAAGGGATGTACAGACAGGAATGTACACACATGATGAACGTGTGTATGTGCGATATATGTTTCAGGCTTTATCGTCCCATATGTTATGACTGTTTTGGCAACTCAAATGCCTATTTGCCAATAAAGCACTTTGTATTTTTATGAGAGAGAGAGAAATATATATTATAAATAGAGAGACACAAACTATGGAAAAGTGAGTGTGACTGAACAAAGAATGGGAGAGAGTGAGAGAGATGCACGTAATGTTCACTAACCAAAGCAACCGTGTGCCAGACAGCATCCTCTCTGCCCACTCCATACATGGTGCTGCTACCAGAAAAGTAAATACATCTGGGTATCAAAGGGCAGAAAGCTGCTGTGGCCGTTCGGTCGATCTGTCAAACAGGAGCGCGCACACACACACACACACACACACACACACACACACACACATTAAACACAGGTCTCACAGAAGCAGAGAGAGAGACAGCAGAGAGGAGAGGAGGAGACCATTTTGCTGTTGGCTCTTTTAAAAAATAAAAAGTGAGAGTGAAACTTTATCATTGACGGCATACACTTGAGGTTCATTGACAAGGACGGCTCTTTGTGTTTTGGAAGCTTGAGGAACTTTTTGTTGGAGGGGCCATTTCACACAGAGTAAATTTGAACTTTTGAGATTTTCACTGAGTTCATTAACACTGCGGTGAAAGAGACCTACAGAGTTAATACTCACTCAGCGAGTGAGTGACTAACAGACGAACAAACGAACGAAAGAGATATAATTAGCGGCCCTGACCAGACGGCAGAATGTGCTGCACGGGTAAGTGTGCCCGGCTGATCGGCCTGATTCTGCTGCCATCCGCCTTCATCTGCATGATCGCCAACCTGCTGCTGTTCTTCCCCAACGGTGAGAGTCTGGACAACGGACACATTTCACTGCAGGTGTGGCTCATGGGTGGCCTCATCGGAGGAGGGCTTTTTGTAAGTACCGCGTGTTTTGTTATGTTAGCCAAAAACCTGAGAATTTTGTGTTGTTAGTCAAAAACCTGAACCTTTTGTGTTGTTAGCCAAACACCTGAACCTTTTTTTGTTCACTTCAACCTGAACCTTTTCTGTCAGCTCAAATGTGAACCTTTTCTGTCAGCTCAAATGTGAACCTTTTCTGTCAGCTCAAACTTGAGGCTTCTCCCTTCAACTCAAACATGAACATTTTTGCTTATGTTGATGCCTCTCTTTTTAGGTTTAGGGTTTTAGGTTTACTGAAACTCCGTTACTGAGGCCCCGTTCTATTTGCTAACTTTTGCTTTTTAAATTAAATTACATTTATTTTGATACATTTCTGAGGGTTCTCTCGTCATTATAAGTGAATATTCCAAAAATTTTGATTACCTTATAAATGCACACTATCTTAGTATCCTCTTTTTACAACATCAACCTATTTTAATATGTTCTACAAATCTGCTGTTATAGCTATCATACAAACATTTTAATATAAGGATGCTAAGGGAATTTGAGGTGTAAACACACTAACATGAGAGAGGAATACTTTAAGACTGAAAAAGTGTTACATTTGGATCCCTCCATGCCAGTAAACACACACACACACACACACGCACAAACACACGCCAGTAAAGACACACACACACAACACACACACACATCTTTGCACTTTGGAATGGAAAATCATGCAAAGAATGAATCTCCAATAATGCTAAAGGTTAGATTAGATAAGATTGATTGAGCGTTCATCTTAGACGTATTAATAATCAGCGAAACACACCCTAGCACAACCAACATACAGGAAGAGCACTCCAGCAGACCTCTGCCAAATTATGAGCACACTGCACAACGTACCGGAAGAACACTCCAGCAGACATCTGCCAAATTATGAGCACACTGCACACTCCACCGACATATGCCAACAACTTATTACTTGTTACATACTGTAGTCTCATGCAACACAATGTCATTCTTTTACCTTAAAGGAAAATTACGGAGATTTTTTTACGTAAATTCCTGTTTCACGAGGTCACCAAGTAGGTACATGGGCGCTCATGAACATGCCCCCAGAGTGTAGCGCTCTACCTGGCAGCTTTAGTTGTTGGCTGCAGCCAACACTCGAGCTAGGAAGAACCATTTTTTTTCTCATACTGACAATATATAGATAGATAGATAGATACGTTATTGATCCCCAAGGGGAAATTCAAAGGTCTCAGTAGTATACAGACATCACACACAACATGCACTTACAGCAGAAAAACTAATATAAGTATATAAATATAAATATAATTACTCGGTGACCTCGAGAAACAGAGATCTTTTTGAAAAATTGCAGGAATTCTCCTTTAAAATTCGAACTCATTTTGATGCTAGAAATGCATCTAGGTGTTGCATGTAACGGGTAATGTTGTTTTGTATTTGGTTTTGATTAGGAGTAGACTATAAAGTGCTCTTCCTCTTGCTGTGTAGATTAGGAGTAGACTATAAAGTGCTCTTCCTCTTGCTGCGTAGATTAGGAGTAGACTATAAAGTGCTCTTCCTCTTGCTGCGTAGATTAGGAGTAGACTATAAAGTGCTCTTCCTCTTGCTGTGTAGATGCTGTGTCCCAGCTGTTCAGCAATCAGGGCTGGTGGGAAGGGCTGCTGTGGGGCAGGTTGCTGTGGAAACCGTTGTCGGGTAAGTGTTTATTTATTTTTCTAAGAGGTTTAAAAAGATGGAAAACCAAAGGGTGAAAATAAGGGGGGAAAGGTATGAAATTCTCAAATAATAACTTTGGTTGTATAAAAGCCCAACATTCATTTCATACTTTCAAGCCCTCAATGAGAGAAGAAGACAAAGGGAAATCATCATGACTCAGAATCTTAAATCAAGCAATCCGGCTGTTAAGTCATGATGCAATAATGTGCCGATAATTCTTGATTGGTTATCGAAAAGCCAACGTTCTTTTTACACTTTCAAGCTCTCAATGAAATACACATGAGAGAAGACAAAGGGAACCTCATTAGCTTACTCAGAATCTTAAATCAAACAATTGTTTAAATAAGAGTCATGCTAATGGTAATATGTTAATAAAGGAATACATTCCTGACCAGTAAAAGATAGATAGATAGATAGATAGATAGATAGATAGATACTTTATTGATCCTCAAGGGGAAATTCAAGGGTCTCAGTAGCATACAGACATAACACACAACATGCACTTACAACAGAAATGGTAAACATTAGTATAGTATAAACATATAACTAAACTCCACTGTACAATAAAGACAGTAGAAGATAAGATAAGAAACTAACAAAACTAAATACTAAATACACTATATAAGTTAAATTAAGAAAGTCCAATGTGCTTGAGGGTGATCAAGCATAAGACGCTTGTAGTGACAGGGCCGGGACTGGTGATGTGCTAAAGGGAGTGAGTGTCATGGTGAAGGTGCAAACAGTAGTCCAACCATAGTCCTTAGTTGTGTGTGCCTGGCAAGGTGCTCAAGAGAGTGGGTGTCATGGTGAAGGTGCAAAAAGTAGTCCAACATTAGTCCAACAGTGCAACAGTAAGGTCCAGAGACCAGCATAAATAATATAGACAAATAGGAGAGTAAAGTGTAATGTAGACAAGGTAAAATAAAAAACTATTTCAGTGCAAGAACAGGTTGAGGTAACAATGTAGCAGTAAAACAGTAGAGAAAACATTAGGCTGTGTACAATAGTAGAACAGTAGTAAAACAGTAGTAAGCAGTAGTGAGCAGTCAGTACTCAGAGAGGGTGGAGAGGCAGACAGACTAAGCAGAGAAGTCTATCTCTCCTCTTCCCTTTAGTGAGGCATTGTACAGTTCAATGGCCCTAGGAACAAATGACTTCCTCAGCCTTTCAGTTGTGCATGGCAGTGAGCGAAGTCTCCAGCTGATCAAGCTCTTTTGGTTTTTGATTGTGCTGTAGAGTAGATGACATTCATTGTCCAAGATGTTGATCAGTTTGTTCAGGGTCCTTTTGTCAGATATTGAAGTGATGCACTCCAGTTCAGCTCCAACTACAGAACCAGCCTTCCTTACCAGCCTGTCAAGTCGCCCAGCATCCTTCTTCTTTGTGCTTCCTCCCCAGCATACCACTGCATAGAAGAGGGCACTGGCCACAACAGACTGATAGAACATCCTGAGGAGCTTGCTGCAAACATTGAAGGACCGCAGCTTCCTCAGGAAGTACAGCCTGCTCTGTCCTTTCTTGTAGAGTGCATCAGTGTTGGCTGACCAGTCCAGTTTATTGTCCAGGTGGAGACCCAGATACTTGTAGGTGCTTACCACCTCCACATTGACCCCATCAATGGAGACAGGTAGCAGAGCGGGCTTAGACCTTCGGAAATCCACCACCATCTCCTTGGTCTTTGAAGTGTTAAGTTGAAGGTGATTGAGTTTGCACCAATGCACAAAGTCCTCCACCAGGCTCCTGTACTCCTCCTCTTGCTCGTCCCTGATGCACCCCACAATTGCAGTATCATCAGAAAACTTCTGCATGTGGCATGACTCGGTGTTGTAGCGGAAGTCAGATGTGTACAGGGTGAACAGGACTGGAGAGAGCACAGTTCCCTGTGGCGCTCCGGTGCTGCTGATCACAGTGTCAGAGAGGCAGTTCTTCAGTCTGACGAACTGTGGTCGCTCGGTCAGGTAATCTGTAATCCAGGTTACCAGGTGAGCGTCCACACCCATCTGCAAGAGCTTGTCTCCCAGTCTGAGGGGTTGGATGGTGTTAAAAGCACTTGAGAAATCAAAGAACATGATTCTCACAGCACTTTTCCCCTTGTCTAGGTGAGAATGTGTCCTGTGTAGAAGATAAGTGATGGCATCGTCCACGCCCACTTTCTCCTGGTATGCAAACTGTAAAGGGTCTAGTGCATGGTGTACCTGGGGTCTGAGCATACCTAAGACCAGACGCTCCATTGTTTTCATCACATGTGATGTTAGAGCGACAGGCCTGAAGTCATTAAGCTCGCTGGGGTGTGGTTTCTTGGGAACGGGGGTGAGACATGATGTCTTCCACAGTGTTGGAACTTGTCCGAGACGTAGACTCCAGTTGAAGATGTGCTTCAGTGTGGTGGAAGAAATACTCTAGTTGTGGTTTTGGCAGGTTTTGGGCCATATGTATACAAATATAAAGGTTTAGTGGTGTCAGAAAGTAGGCCTAGGCTACAAACATTCAGTTTATATTAAATCTGGATGTCATTGTTCTGAGGGGCCGTAGGTTACACTGATTTGAGAACAGCTACGGGTTGTTAGGCACGACGCGCTAGCGGAGTATACCCCCCCCCCCCCCCCCCCCCCTTAGTTGTTCTAAATCTAACCTACGGACTTGAGTGGCTTATTGCTTTTCTAAAACGGTAACTAGAGATTTCATAAAATAAAGGCACAGCAACGATTTATTCATAAATAATCATTCTTCCACCAAGAAATATATTTCCTCTTTCTGAATAGTTGCCAAGCAACGTCGAGACACAGCTACTTTAACTTGTGTATCAAGTTATGGTAGCGCAGTAATATATGCGGTCAAGGTAGGCTATATGTTTGTGCTGGATTTTACAACGGCATCGAACAAGATTCAGCCAATCCTACTCAAGGACCGGAACTATCTGTTTCAGAAACTATAACTTTAAACCACCGACAGCAGGATTGGCTGTTTTTTTCTGATAGACTTATCAGTAGGCTAATGTACACTATATAGAATATCTCACTACATTATCATGTTTGAGAAGAAACTACTACACTTTGCCTATGACTGCAGACATGCCCGCTCGACAAGAGAAAATGAGGAAGTTGAATAGTGTTTAATAGCCTACAGAAGTCAATACGTTCCTTATTTGGCTGTGGCGAAGTGAGTATCCTCTTTTGTGTGTGTGTGTGTGTGTGTGTGTGTTGTGTGTGTGTGTGTGTGTGGAGTCGGTTATATATGTGTGTGTCTGGAAAATGTAATGACCTCATCCACCCCACTCAACCTATGTCCATTTCCCTTTCTCTCTTCTTCCCCTGTTTCTACTCTCCATCTCTCTCTCTCTCTCTCTCCATCTCTCTCTCTCCATCTCTCTCTCTCTCTCTCTCTCCATCTCTCTCTCTCTCTCTCTCTCTCTTCTCTCTCTCTCTTCCCATGTTTCTACTCTCTCTCTCTCTCTCCATCTCTCTCTCTCTCTCTCTCTCTCTCTCTCTCTCTCTCTTCTTCCCATGTTTCTACTCTCTCTCTCTCTCTCTCTCTCTCTCTCTCTCCCCCTCTGTCTCATGACTGGTAGATGTTGAACTCTGTCTTCTCCTCTGCGTTTGGTATGATTGGCGCCATCTACTGCACCAGCGTGTCCTCTGCAGGCCTGGCCATTGGACCCAAGTGTGACACGGGAAGTGGAGAGTGGGGTTATCCATTCGAAAACCTCCCCGGGTAGGGTACAACTCACACACTTAGCTAACTGTGGGTAAACTAGCTAAACTAAGCCCACTAAGTTGTTACCCACTGCCATTATTTAAAGAACTCATTAATTAGTTATTAGTAATAAGAGTTATTTTTTTAGTGTCAAACATTCTTAAAAAAGACCTAGAAATATTAGGTTATTAAATATTAAATAATATTATGAAGAAACAAATGTTTTGACATAAAACAAATGCTGATGCTCACTGCAAGAAAATGTTCTGCAAGAACATTCTTAATCGACTTTTTGAGTACATGTATATTCCTGATGTATGTGACAGAACTAGAGGTTCTCACATGTATGGATGACATTAACTAAAAAGACATTAAAACACTGCCCATAAAGTCCTAGTGGTAGTGTCAGCTTGGAGTGCTGTTCAATCCAAGTATCGCACTATTTAACTCCGTATATAGTAGGAAACCAGGTAGACCTAAATAGACATGGGCAGCGTGGAATGACGGTGCGCTCCACCCCACATTGAGACCAGCCTCGATCTGCAAGCTGCAGCCAGGGGCTTCTCGTTCAGTCTGCAGCAGACACAATGAGATCATGAGAGGAACAGCACTGACTTCTGCCTCTAGAGGGAGCTCTAGCACCAGGAGAAAGGGTCTGTGACAAGGGGTTATAACACCTAATCTGTAACGCATTACAAAACAGCATGTTGAAACATGCCACCAGGATACATTACATACTGTATGTTATCACAAAATCTTTACACATATAAATTGTGCGTTGCTGCAGCATGTTGAATTATATTCATTAGGCTTGGCTGTTAATCAGCTGCTGGAAAGTCCTCCACCAATAGCACAAGGAATTGAACATCTTCCCTGTGTATAACTAAAAGAAACATTACATACACACATGCACTTTTCTAGAATAATGTTTGATATTTGCCACTGACATGCGTGGAACAATATAAGACCTGTTTGATTTTTATGAACTCCTACAATGAGGGTGTTGTTTTAGCTTGTTTGTGGAAAAGCTGACAGGCATAAATGCGTCAGCCAGTTTCTTCTGGCCCACCATAATGGCTATTTGTATTAATGTTAGCTGTTTAGTTACAGTTAAGAAGGCCAAAATGTGATGACATGTTTTGCAAGTTCTGCCTGTCTTGGCCAGGGCTCGCTCACTTGGAATAAAGCCTTCTATCTCAATGTGACTACCCTGGTCCCTGGTTAAGCAAAACATGTACATAAATATAAATAAAAATACCACTTTTTGTGGTATTTATCCAAACAGTCCTCCTCATGGAAAAAGGCTGTGTTCAACAGCCAATCAATTAGATACACTTTCACTATCACCCATATACTGTGTGTATGTGCATATACAGTGGCAAGAAAAATGTGAACCCATGCTAAAGTTGACTAAAAAGAGGAATAAAAAATCATCTTTTGGAAATTGATCTTAATGCCTTAATTTAAAAATGAGGTAAAAATCAACCTTTAAGGACACCATTTTTTATTTGTGAATGAATAATGTATCGTAAATAAATAAATGTTCTTCTTTAAAATACAGGAGGCATAAGTATTGAATGCAAATCAAACCAGCTAATAGGCTAACTGAAATAAAACCATGCCAATCTCTAGGTATGGTTAAGGGTATGTGATAATGTGGGGCTATTTTAATTCCAAAGGCCAAGGGAACTTTATCAGGATGCATAGTATCTTGGATCCATGAAATAACTAGCGTTTAAAAAAATAAAAATCTGCCTGCCTCTATGGGAATTTAACATAGGGGGTGTAAACTTATGCACCCTGTATTGTAATTAAGAATTTTATTCTTCGTAATTATTTACAATACATTATTCATTCACAAAGAAAATTGGTATCCTTAAAGATTACATTTTTCCTCATTTTTTTAATGAAGGCATTAAGATCTATTTCCAAAAGATGATTTTTTTTACACCTATTCAATGACTGAATGGCTAATATGATGATGTCTGCATCTTTTTGAAACACTGTTTACAGCAATACACTGTTGATAATTGACATCTGATCTTTTACCTTGACATTTAGGGTGCGTTCATAAATTCAATCTGACACTCTGAAAATAGAATAACGCACGGTTAAAAAGTTTCAGATTGTGCTCGGAGCGCTCGGAGTGGCA
>NC_055974.1:26579099-26581599 GCF_018492685.1 Alosa sapidissima
TTATTATAACGAAACACTAATTTGCCATTGAACCATACAGTAAAAAGTGGGGATATTCGGCACATTGATTCGGTTCAGTCATATCTTTAATTTATCAAAGTTTCAAGTCTGCACTTTGAGTGCTCTAGCGCCACCAACATTTCAAATGTTTTATTACATCTATGCACTTAACGTTTGAACCGTACACCACATTTTGAACATTAAGGTATATTTGGAATCCTTGGATGAGACCGAACTCGACGCACCCCATGACATCAATTTCCGCCATGTTGGATCTTCCGGCATTTCATGAAAAACACTTAAAAGGCATCAAATGTCATAAAGTTTGTCTGATTTTCACAAAACTTGACGCAGATGATCTTCAGACCATGACTCACAAATGCATTGCTTTTTGGAGCCATATTCAAAACCCGTCGCCCGTCGTGACCAATCAAGTTTGGCGGCGAAGCCGCCAAACAGGAAGTGAAGTGATCTCAGCAAGGCTTTTGCGTATCAATACCAAACTCAGTACAGGGTCTCGGTACCCAATTAGGTGGAGGCTCAATAAATTTGATGACTTTTGACCTATAGGTGGCGCTATAATTAGCAAAATTAGGTTTTAGCCTGTAACGGGTCATGTGTTTGGAATTAAAGCATATTATTGATATCTGTTAATACCTTGAGAGGTCCTTAGGCCGTCACATGCCAACATGTGACGTCAACATAATTGATTCGACCGCCATATTGGATTTCACCAAAAACATTTAAAAGGCATCAAAGGTCACAAAGTTTCTCCGATTTTCATGAAACTTGACGCAGATGATCTTCAGACCATGACTCATAAACACATTGCTTTTTGGAGACATATTCAAAACCGGTTGCCTGTGACGACCAATCACGTTTGGCGGCGGCTCAGCAAGGCTTTCGCGTATCAACACCAAACTCAGTACAGGGTCTCAGGACCCAATTAGGAGGAGGCTCAATACATTTGATGACTTTTGACCTATAGGTGGCGCTATAATCACAAGAAGTGGGCTCATATTTCAGCAATGCTTTCACATATTGAAACCAAACTTAGGACAGACAATAATTTTAGCAACCTTTGACCAGTAGGGGTGCTATAATTTGCAAAACTTTCTCGTATCAACACCAAACTTGGTATGTGGACTCGTGACTACAACCTGAGGATGCACAATCAATTTTGCGACCTTTGACCACTAGGGGTGCTATAATTTGCGACACTTTCTCGTATCGACACCAAACTTGGTACATGGACTCGGGAACACATCCTGAAGATGCACAATATATTTAGTGAGCTTTGACCACTAGGGGCGCTATAATTATCAACACTTTCTTGTATCGACACCAAACTTGATATGTGGACTCGTGACTACAACCTGAGGACGCACAATACATTTGGTGATGTTTGAGGTGTGCGTATGTGTGGGGAGCTATTGGGGTGTGTGGGGGAGGAAGTTTATCTGTGTATATGTGTGTTTGTGGGACAGGGGGGGTTAATTGGGTGTGTGTATAATGTAGCAACATTGGGTTGCCATGACAACTCCTGCTCAACTGCTTGGCTCCCACATTGCTGCTTGCAGCTATATTTATAGTTATTATTACTATTATCATATGTATTTTGTATTCATTACTATTATTACTATTGCTAATTACTATTTGTAGGCCCTTCCATTTTATTTTTCAGTATAATGTGTTTACATACTGTAAGTCACTTTGGAAAAAAGCATCTGCCAAATAATCTACCATAAACAGAAATGTAAACATAAACACAATTAGAGAGGGTGATGAATAGAAAAATGAGAAAGAGAGAGAGAGAGAGAGAGAGAGAGAACAAACAGCAACAGTAAGTTTTTCCATGCTGAGTCAGAAGTGTAGAATAGTTAGATGTCTGGGAGGGAAAGGGTTTCAGAATGACGTAAAAAACTAGATAAGTAGAAAAGTAGTGTGAGGAGGAGAAAAAGGGGAACACTGGAAAAAACAGAAAAAGTAGAGAGGTGTGAGATGAAGACAAATGAGAGATGAAAGGAGTAGAAAGTCTGGTGAGGGAGAGGAAGAGAAAGAGAGAAAGAAGAGAGAGAGAGAAAGAGACAGACAGAATGAGAGAGAGAAGGAGAGAGAGAAGGAGAGAGGGGGGTTATGGAAAAAAGAGGAGGGCTGGGAATGGGACAGAACATTTTCTACTGGGCTACTTCTCATGCTGGGCACACACACACACACACACACACACACACACACTGACGCACAGAAGGAGGGGAGAGGAGGACACAGCCAATGGAGGGATGTAGAGAGAGAGAGAGAGAGAGAGAGAGAGAGAGAGAGAAGGCGAACAAGGCGCACACACACACACACACACACACACACACACACGCACACACACGCACACACACACACACACACACACACACGCACACACACACACACACACACACACACACACACACACACGCACACACACACACACACACGCACACACACACACACACACACACACACTGATGTA
>NC_055974.1:26584099-26609099 GCF_018492685.1 Alosa sapidissima
ACACACACACACACACACACACACACACACACACACACACACAAACACAATCACACTCACAAACACACACACACACACAATAGAGAGAACCGAGAGCCTAACAGAGTCTGTGGTAGCGCCCCCCCTCCTCCACAACGCTGCATAGTTGCACTGGAACAATCCTTCCTAAAACGCATTAAACTTTTGTTTACAAAGAAGTGAAACTCACCGAGAGGTCAGGGGTGTTTGCCGATATGCTCACACAAAAATCGCTGCAAAAGATGCTTTCCAACAGGTGTTTTACCATGCGTTGTTAAACTGTGGAGCTATTTTCCCAAAAGCCTCACACCCGTACATTCTTCCGTTGAGAGCTTGAATAATAGACACTCCAGCCCAGTTGGTGGCGATAATGCAGAAGATCGCTGTCTTGAAGTATTTTGCAACAGACAGCTAAAAATGAGGCGATTTTGTGCAGTTCCGAATTGCGGGACAATTCGTAGCAAAAAAAGTTGTCACAGACTTCCTTTCAACGATCCAGAAAGGCTAAAGTTGTGGCTGGAATTTCTGGGGTTGGATGTGAGCACACCTGTTGAGAATCTGCAGAAAGCTGATCACTGTGTCTCTGCGGTCTGCATTTCACTGAACTTCGCAGGTGGTCGAAAGAAATCGCCCAAAAAGCTCTTTGGCCTGAGAAATACAGCGGTTCCCACATTACCTCCTGGGACGACAGAGTTGGAAGAACTTGGGGTAAGGTTGACATTTTGTAACGTAACATTTGTAACAGGCGGAAAATGAACTTATTTGTTATGTCCATAACCTGTCATGTTCACATCATAAGCCTAACACTAACCCTAGCCTACATGAATAATTTGGCTACATGATTTTGTACGTTTACTATTTTTTTGGCTGTGGAACTTTCATGATGAAAACGTAATGATTCACGTAGGCTATCATTCACATCGTGCAAGTTCCAAGACATTTTAGCATTAGCCATGGTTGGACGTGACAATAATTTGGATAGCGTAGTAGCCTACGATACCGCGACTGCATAAGACTACAGAAAGAATACAAACAACCCCATATCCGTTTCCGGCAGCAGAGTAATACCGTACCTCACAACACATCCAATACAAGTCAATGGAGTTGGACAAAAACTACGATAAAACCTGTTGGAAAGAATCTTTTGCAGCGATTTTTGTGTGAGCATATCAGTGAACACCCCTGACCACTCGGTGAGTTTCACGTCTTTGTAAACGAAAGTTTAATGCGTTTTAGGAAAGGTTGTTCCAGTGCACCTATAAAGCGTTGTGGAAGAGGGGGGCGCTACCACAGAAACCGAAAATTCTCAGGACAGCAGCATGTGTCCAAATTTCAATCTTAAACGTTATATTTAATCATAAACTATCTGAAAACAGGGCTTTAAGTGTAAAATACCAAACTTGTCCTTTAAGCAGTGCCTAATGGCTTCTATCCTTCTCTAGTGAGGCGAGACACAGGCTGACTGCATAAACCACGTAATGAGCACATGGCTGTGGATGGTGTAATCACTGTTATTAGTGTTATCATTGTTGTTGTTGCTTTGGAGAGAGCTGGGGTGTGACATACTGCCCTTCCCTGAGTACACACACACACATCCACACACACACACACACACATCCACAAACACACACACATCCACACACACACACACACCACACACACACACACACCACACACATACACACAAACACACACACACACATACACACAAACACACACACACACACACACACACACACACACACACCCATGCAAAGCCTAAGCCTGTTTCTAAGAACAAATCACGTCTAAGTAAAATAGTTGGCTAAATGAACTTATTCGAATTACACACCCATGCAAATGCACAAGCATACACACAAAGACACACACACACACACACACACACACACACACACACACACACACAATATAGAGAACAGAGAGCCTAACAGAGTCTGGTCTCTAAAACATTCAACATACACACACACACACACACACACACACACACAATCACACTCACACACACACACACACATACACACACAATAGAGAGAACCGAGAGCCTAACAGAGTCTGGCTCAGACTGGCCTGCAAAACACTCCAGCGTTCCAGCACTTATTACTCAGAGAGCCACAACCCAGCACTTCCCTACCTACACTGCACTGGAACACCACAACATACTTCTGCTAACGCTCGTTAACTTAGCATACTGACTAAGCATGACATGATCAAAAAGAAAAACGTAGTCTGAAGATGAGCACTCGAAACGTTACGCTCATTAAATTAATAACGGGAGTTTAATTAACAGCTGTCACAACCGCAAGCACTGCATAATCCAGTAGAACGCCACAAATACTTCTCTCTGCATGTTGACTAAACATGACCTAACCTAACACATGCTCGTAACAAGAATTGTGGGTGCTTGTGTGTTTGTTTAAATGCTCTCGCTACCTTTGCCTAAAGTGTCCCACATACTCGGCACTCCCGACCGGTAGCGCGACAATGTGACGTCACAGGAGCGTCGTAATCATTTATACTCGCGCGTGGTGGTCGTGACACTAGTTGCAATATTCTCCTGAACAGAGGTGTCGCTGTTGTGAAAAGACTAACGCTAACTACGTTACACAGTAGAAGAAGCTGCAGTAAGAGACACTAGTAGCTAGCCTCTGGTTTCCGGTTTGTCGTGCTCAGCTGAAAAAAATAGAGTGATGCGCTACCGTGTGCTACCCGGCCAAAACCCTGGCGCGCCAGAGAGATCTACGTCATTTTGACGTCACATTGTTGCGCTACCGGTCGGGTGCGTCAGGTATGTAGAAGCCTTAAGCAGTGCCTAATGGCTTCTATCCTTCTCTAGTGAGGCGAGACACAGGCTGACTGCATAAACCACGTAATGAGCACATGGCTGTGGATGGTGTAATCACTGTTATTAGTGTTATCATTGTTGTTGTTGCTTTGGAGAGAGCTGGGGTGTGACATACTGCCCTTCCCTGAGTACACACACACACACACAAGAAACACACACACACACACATCCACACACACACACACACATCCACAAACACACACACACACACACACACACAAACATATCCACACACACACACACACACACACACATCCACAAACACACACACATCCACAAACACACACACACACACACACACACACACACACACACACACACCACACACACACACATCCACACACACATCCACAAACACACACACACACACACACACACACACAAACACACACCACACACAAACATATCCACACACACACACACACACACACACACACAAACACACACCACACACAAACATATCCACACACACACACACACACACACACACACACACAAACACAGACACACAAACACACAGACGTGGTTGTGTGGTTGATTATTTACTGGTCCTCACTGGCTGACTGGCAACCACTGCCCCTCAGTCTCCACACACACACACACACACACACACACACACACAGTCTTCTGGGACCAGCCGCTAAGTGGAACAGGAGAGGCTGGGAACGAGGGAGGCGCAGAGGAGAGATAAAGAGAGAGAGGAAAAGGGGGAGAGAGAGAATGAAGGAGAGAAAGAGAAGGAGCTGGGAATGAAGAAAGCAAAGAAAGGGAAAGAGGGAGAGAGAGAGGGAGGGAAGGAGAGAGGGAGGGAGGGAGAGAGGGACGGAGAGAGGGAGAGAGGGAGGGACGGAGAGAGGAAGTAAAAGCTGTAAATGGAGGAGGGAAAGATGAAGAATGGTGTGTGAGAGAGGGAGGGAGAGAGGGAGGGAGGGAGGGAGGGAGGGAGGGAAGGAAAGAGGGAGGAGAAGAAGGAGTGCATGAAGTTTTTGCAAAGGCACGCAAAACCAGTTCTGGACGACCACAGCTGGACTATGCCAGAAATAGGCTGACGAAGCTGCCCAGAGCAGAAAAAAGAGTGAGAATGGGAGAGAGAGAGATAGAGAGACAGAGAGAGAGGTTATACAGAAAGCTATAGACATATCGAGAGAGGGAGAGATATGAGTGGGGAGAAGATTTACTAATAAAGAGTGTTTGATTTTGTTACATTATATGAAAAGATAACATGAAATCATATGGATAGAAGTAGTAGGACCTATAGATGGAAGTAATAGGACCTATTGATGGAAGTAGTAGGACCTATAGATGGAAGCAGTAGGACCTATAGATGGAAGTAGTAGGACCTATAGATGGAAGTAGTAGGACCTGGAAGTAGTAGGACCTATAGAGTAGTAGGACCTATAGATGATAAACATATCCAGCTGCATGGTGCTGTTCTCGACTTGTGTGTGAGAGATAGAGAAAGACTGAGAGAGAAATGGAGAGACAGAGTATGACTGGAGATGTGTGAGAGATAGAGAAAGACTGAGAGAGAGAGTAAAGAAAAAGAGAGAGAGAGAGAGAAACTGAAGAAGAGCTGAGAAGAATCTCTGTGTGTGACTTGCATTCCTGACCTCAGAGGAGTACGTGGGCCATGTTGTCTTTACCCACATTGTGAAAAATAGCTCTGGCCTGACAAGCCTGCTTCCCACAGCTGCCCTCCGGGCGTGTCCATATGCTCCAGAATAACCTGAAAATCACAATACATTTTTTTTCAGTCGCTAACAAGCGTTTGTCGAACCAGTTGTCACATTTTCAAAACTCTAAATACAGTTAGCACAGCATCGGTGTTTTGTGGCCATACCATTCACACATTTCATGTCGTTTTCACATGATATGCAGTCAGTGAACACCTTTCCACAATGCTTACATTTTCTTAACAGACAAGCTATACCTCCCAACAAAATTATGGATTGTTTTTGCAGTATTTACGAATGTTGACACACAACATCCCACAATAGCAAAAACAATATTCCAAACCTTAGATACAGTATAAAAACCTCTGCTTCTGCAATGATATCAGTTCAAAAACAATATATCTCAGCTGATAATAAACAAACAATTGAATAATTGACACACAATTGATTTATGTTGGGTAAATTGGGCCAACCACAGCTGATTCCAGTCTGGCTTAGACTCAGTGGCAGGGGTTATTTTTTTCTATTATATTGACACGTACACAGTAAAAGGAGGACTTTGAGGAGTGATGTTTTTAGAAACAGAAACAGAAAAAGACAAACACTGTAATGTCTGGATGAGGAAGAGTAAGAGCAAGGGGCCCAGGGAGAAGAGCAGGCCCAGTGAGAGGAGCAGTGAGAGGTGCAGTGAGAGATGCAGGAGCAGTGAGAGGAGCAGGGTCAGGGAGAAGAGCAGGCCCAGTGAGAGGTGCAGTGAGAGGTGCAGTGAGAGATGCAGGAGCAGTGAGAGGAGCAGGGTCAGGGAGAAGAGCAGGCCCAGTGAGAGGTGCAGGAGCAGTGAGAGGAGCAGGGTCAGGGAGAAGAGCAGGAGCAGTGAGAGGAGCAGGGTCAGGGAGAAGAGCAGGCCCAAAGAGAGGGCAAGGTAGAGGTGTAAGAATGCGTGGTGGTTGCAAGAAAAGGTTGCAAGAACTGTTGTCAGTGATGAAATTCGTGCCACTATCATTGACCATGTAATCAATGCGATGTTGATGAAAACATGTGGCCTAACCCTGAAGATCCTGAAGATCGCAGAGATTAGATGCAGTCATTTTGTGCTTTTTTTTAGTTCTCCCCACCTTTTTTATCTGGGCTTTTTGCTGTTGTTTTTTTGTTCAGAATGCTCTTGTGTGTTTCATTTATATTTTGTTGTTCACTGTAAGCAATACTGTAAAACCTTTTCTGTTCTATCATACTGTAAACAGTATTTCTACTGTACCTCCTGTAGTAAACAGTAAAGGAAAAAATAAACTGATTTGCTTTTTACTGGAATGCTTTTGAATGTGAACATAACATGTGGACATACAGTTCCCAACCAAGACATTTAGTGTAAAAATTGCATGCAAATACCTGTAAAACTGAAACATAAAAGTCTATGCAGTTTTTGTAATGTCAACAATAGCCAGTATTTTGAAACCTGGTGTACTTTGATTGAATGCATGTACCTTGTGAAGTGAAAACAAGTGTCATTCTTTGACAGAATAATTTCCTTTTGAGTCAGATTTCCAGTGTTTTGGTAAAGTTAGTGTGTGCAGAGAAATATGTGTTAGTAATATATTTAACAAAATGTGTTTTTGAGAAGAAAATTATCCATTTGGCCAATTGTGTTTTCTAGGTGTGAGTCTGTGTTAAGAGTTTAGAAAAAGTATCTGAAGTATGGGTAAGCGCTTGTTAGCGATTGAAAAAAACTGTAACACCAGCTGAGTCAGTAGTCAGTAAGAAATCTCAGAGAGCTTTATTCACGGTACCGGAGACCTACACCCTGTTGCTAACAAGCGCAGTCTTATACAGATACAGGGAAAAGGTACACTTCTTATAGAGCTTGTCAAAGCTTACCATTTGTGGTATGACAATTATTCAATGATGACATCACCCAACTCATCAAACATCAATCAGAAGGCTGTATCCCTTAGCGACCGATATCCATGGCATGTCTCCAAATTTGACCTGACCTCCACAAATTAGAGCAGAGGCGTCTGTCTTCTAGTGAAGAGGACGGCTCCCTTTCAGGGCCATCTCAGAATACCTTGGAAAAGAAATACCACAGATGACAGAAATATCAGTTTCTGCCTACTGGTACATTTCCATGAATAACTTGCTCACAAACAAAACGCACATGAGTAAAATATAGACAGCACACATATATGGTCTTCGCTCATGAGTTAACATTTTATCCCACAGTGGTTCTTAAACTGGGGGTCGCCAAAAGTTTTGGAGGGGTCTCAAAATGATTTGCATTAAAGACATTTTTCTAAAGGTTTTTGGTTAAAGGCTGCCATTGACATAATGCCTTTGGTGTTTACACAGCCTATCTATGAGAGAAGACATTTTCTGCCTCTGTTTCCAATGCCCATCTCGCTACATTTCGAAACCAAATTCCGCCGATTAGAGAGAAGGGGGTCGCAAGACAGCCAGTCTAAATAGACTAATAGACAGTCACTACAACAGCCTAAGTCTATTATCCACAGACTAGCCACACTGTATGTCTATTCTTCTCCTATTCGAAGTCTATGACCTGACAAACATGGTCTCCGTAGACTATAATGATAATAATAATCTAACAATCACTCTAAGACCAAGTCTGTTCATCAGTGGCTAAACTAAGCTGACGGTCACTATAACAACAGGCCTATTTCACGGTTACTATTTATGACAGTGCTATTTGTGTGCTGCTCTCAGCTGACCTGCTGCCGACTGCATAACTGGAAGGGCAAAGATTCACAGGGGGTGAGATGGAGCACTACATAATGTAACTCCCCTCCCCCCTCTCACACACACACACACACACACACACACACACACACACCAGGTTGCAAAGATTTACAGAGGGTGGCACTTCATAATGTAATCTTTACATTAGCTACCTGATTGGCCCAGGGAGGGTTACGAGTGCTGGTTAGTGTGACAATGGCAGCTTGGTATCTGTGTGTGTGTGTGTGTGTGTGTGTGTGTGTGTGTGTGTGTGTGTGTGTGTGCGTGCGTGTGTGTGTGTGCGTGTGTGTGATGGTGTGTGTGTGTGTGTATGTGTGCGCGCGAGAGCAGAAGTGGTTTCCATGACAGGAGAGCAGAGCTCCCTCCAGTCCCCTGACACACTCAAGGTGACTGTGTGTCTACCTCCGGGTCCCATTCTAAATAACACACACACGCGCTCACCGGCCTGGTGCATTCTTTGCTTTATAAGGATAAGCAGAAGCGGACAGCAACTAGATACCATGAACCAGGGGTGGGTGGAAGAACGTATTGCAGAATGTTTGGCTGTCCAGTCAGTCAGTGGCATTCCTGGGGGCATCCCTGCTGCAAATGTCAAAGTCAAGATATACAAGCTATACTTCCAGACTATGCTGTAGCAGACGCCTGTGTTTAGGGAAACATTGTAAACATTATCGGACAAATTGCCCAAGAAAGGGCCCAGAATGTCTGTGCTGAGTTTACTGTGTTGACTCAGTTAGGCATTTCTTTCTATTCCCATTCTGGCTGGCTGTAAAAAGCTAAGTAGATCTGGTGAACAGGTTTTTGCCACGCCACAGATGTTAAGTATTACAGATATTTTCCACATTTCTTTGTTCATAGAAATGGATTACAAAGCAACCAGCTATCCCATTAGCTCTGAAGTTCTAACCCAAGATTCTCTTCAGTTCTAATCAAAGATTCTAGAGCGCTACTAGCTTATTTGGTTCTAATAGAATGCCTTCAACCGCTATTACTCCCACCTGTGCCATTATACCTATTTATTCATTTCACAGCAGAACTATGAGTATACTTTAAGTAATACTGTGGTAGTCTAGTGGCTAAAGAACTATGAGTATACTTTAAGTAATACTGTGGTAGTCTAGTGGCTAAAGAACTATGAGTATACTTTAAGTACCGTAATACTGTGTTAGTCTAGTGGCTAAAGAACTATGAGTATACTTTAAGTAATACTGTGGTAGTCTAGTGGCTAAAGAACTATGAGTATACTTTAAGTAATACTGTGGTAGTCTAGTGGCTAAAGAACTATGAGTATTGTTACGTCCCAGTTAACCTTCCCCTCATTGAAAAGAATAAATGCCTGGATCCTGATCTTGCATTGTCCTGATTGAGTCTTAAGAGAAATATGGTAGTAAAAAATATACTATCAGTTATGGAGGTTCCACTGAGATTAAAATTTTGGATTTAAATTGGATTCAAATTTTGCTGAGAGATCTTCAACATCGTGTTTGATGGCACACTCTTAAGGTAAGGTAATTGATATTTTCTGGTGGTGAGATATTAGGGAGTTCTCCTAAATAGTCCTTGTCAGACTATCGGGCTCCAGCAGGGAGCTCTGTTGGGCGTTAGTAACAAGCTTGTTTTGTTCCACTGAGTATACTTTCGTCTCTATGAGACTGGCGTTAGAACAATAGTTCTGGAAATAGCCATGTATGTTTTAGACAGAAACATATTCGGTCCTACGGACACAATCTGGACCTTATCGGGTTAAGCTTTTCAGGGTAGCCGGGGTCTTGGCCATTCCCCACTTTACGGCTACATTTGGGGGGACTGCTTGCCTAAGAATCTCTCACCTGAAAATGAAATTGCATAAGAGTGTTGCTGGTCATAACAGATGTATGAAACCATCTTTAGATTGCGTAACTAAGATCACAGTTTGAAGTCGCCTATAAAGATGTTGAACTGAAAGAGTATTATTATTAGCTGGGCGTCGAATGACGTTTTCCACCGTTTAAAGTAAAGATGATGGAGTTGGTATATGATACTGTGTTCTTCAAATTGATAAAAGTACAACTAGTTAGAAATTGGATTGATAATGCAACTTTTTAAATGATGGAGACTTGATGATTGATGATGATTTTAAATGATGGATGATCAGGATCCAAGTAATATTTGCCCCATCTGCAAAGATGGAGTTTTCTATGTTCAGTGTTATGTTCAGTGTAACTAACATGATGAGTTTGTCTTGTCTTGTCTTGTCTGTCTTGTCACTGCTATTGTCAACATGGGCCCTGAATGAATAAATGAATGTGTGAGTGTATGTGCTGGCCAGCATGTGTGAATGTGGAAACTTAATTCCAATAGTAATAGCTTTGTACCAAAGGGAACCTTTTATAAATGTAACAATTTTAATTTCTTTGGTGATCTACAATCATGGTCCTGTTTTTATAATGTTTTGAATATTGTGATGAATTTCTGCGATGTCAGAGTGGCTTTGTTGTTTGCTTTTTTTTTTTTTACATTTGTCTTCCATACTACATGATTGCAAGTCTCTTACTCTTTGCTTTCTTATAATATGCTTATAAGACAAATTGATTTCCAGGTTGGCTGGTGATTTCTTTAATGGTGAGCCAATGTTTAATGCAATCAAGACTGACAATTGTTGACAAATGAAATTTTATTTCATACATTTACAAGCTTTGCTCCTAGCCACCCATCACCGGATGATATTTGATGTCTACAAGCAGAACCGTACCATGTTATTTCATACAATGTAGTTTGTTTTGTTATCAGTTTCGGAGGCGGATCTGGTGGACAAGGGTGTGCCACCGATCCGAAGGGGGATGGTTGATAACAATGGATGGTTGACAACAATGGTGATGGTGATGTGTCTAGATAGCCTGTTACATTATAGGTTGAGAACTTGGGCTCCTCAAGAAACTTTACTTCTCAAGAACACTGTCTAATAGATTTGGACGAGATGTTTTGTTACCACTGTCATAAGAAATGTTTACATTATTACTGGGAATTCTGTTCTGAGGCATCACAAGCCTCAAAGTTCATGTACTGTATTGTTTGTGTGTTTGGAGGTATAACTGAGAGGTCAAGACAGACCTGACTGCAGCTGACGTCATCTTTGAAAAATGTTGAACTCCACTGAATGATCATCCAGCTTATTAGTACTGGAATGACAGCTAAAACTTCTTGCTCCAAGACATGTATTTTCAAGATCTGTTTACAGACTCTGAAGTCGCAGACCCAGAGACATCCTAACGACGC
Source organism: Alosa sapidissima (assembly GCF_018492685.1). Classification (NCBI taxonomy): domain Eukaryota; kingdom Metazoa; phylum Chordata; class Actinopteri; order Clupeiformes; family Clupeidae; genus Alosa; species Alosa sapidissima. The sequence goes on from NC_055974.1 coordinate 26,594,636, forward strand.
ATGTCTCACTTCCCCCGCTGGCTTCTCATGGGACAGAAGTGTGATGGATGGGACAGAAGTGTGATGGTGGAAGACACAGCTTATCGAAAGGGGGACAGCCCTTTGATCTGATATCCAACACCACCCCTGAAGACCCCAGCAGCACAGTGTTCCTGGGAGAGCAGCATTTGGAAGTCTTGTGTACCATCCCACAAAAGGACCTTGGTCAGAACATCACGAGAAAGATTGGATCAATTTAGAATAGTGGACCTGCTGTGGGCAGAATAACCCCCAAAAACAGCAAGGATCCGAGGTTCCAGGTAGTCGACCCTGACCTTCAGACTAGAGAATTTTATTTTGTTGGTAGACTTTAACTGGAGAAGGAAATATTGAAGAAAAAGAAGAGGAACACAGGGTGTGGGGGAACACCCCCTATTAATAGAGCCAAGCGCCGCCCTAAGCACATTTTGCACACACATACACATTCTAAACATTGTGCACCACATGAAAGCAACCCACCTGTGATTTTATTCTATTGCATTGTGCACCACAAGAAGAATGGAAACTGGCTTTGGTTGCATTTTCTTAGCTGTTTCTATGGTAGATGATGTCAGTCTTTCTACTCTCCCATGATCTGTAACCTCCTTCCACACCCTAAAAGTCCTCTGTTTGTTATAAGCTGATTCATATTTTATGTGAATAGTTTAATGATTCAAGTCTTTATGACTTGAAAAGGGGGATTTGAAAGTGTTGTGAATCAGCCTCATTTCTGTAAATGTACATACTGCGTACTTCTTATGGTCATCTGTGATTTTTGTACCCATGTGTATCCTGTGTGTGTCTTTGGTCTGTATGCAAGCATCCTTTGTTTATCCTTGAATTAAATGAAAGCTTGTCTAGAGGCCTTTTGCCTATCACCAGGTGTGAAATGTTTGTAGAACAGCATGTGTCCAGGCCTCTGAGGAACTTCCCAGGAAAGGGGGTAGTTTTAATTAAAAGACAATAGAAGCTGGCCAAAAGGCCACATCCCCCACACACCACACCTTTACCTTGCATATTCATACTAGTAGGTCACTCCTTCTTTTGTGTGTAACTTTAAATATGGTAGACTGTTTCTGTATAGTCAGAGAAGTCAGAGAATACTGAGAATCTGGTGAAATCCATGATATGGTGAAACAAACATGTACTTCTCTCCCTTGAGGGCCACTGGCCCCTCATTGAAAAGAATAAATGCCTGGATCCTGATCTTGCATCGTCCTGATTGAGTCTTAAGAGAAATATGGTAGTAAAAATATACTATCAGAGTACATCCGCTGATGCCTATTTAACTTCTTGGAAAAGTAGGCAACAGGTCTGTCCACCCCAGAACCATCCTCCTGTAGGAGAACAGCCCCTACCCCCACATCGCATGCATCAACTGCTAATTTAAAAGGCAAAGAAAAATTAGGAGCAACCAAAACAGGCTCAAATGCCACTTGACATGAGTCTGACCACTCAAACCTAACGGATTTTCTCAGTAAATCAGTCAAAGGACCAGTGACCATTGCAAAGTTTGGAACAAATTTGCAGTAAAAACCACACATTCCCAGAACCCTCATAAGTTCCCTTCGATTACGAGGAACAGGAAGTTGAGAAATGGCGTGTATCTTAGCAGTACGAGGTCGAACCTCACCCCGTCCCACAACATGACCCAGATATATTATACAAGCCTTGCCAACTTCACTTTTAGGCAGATTTATGACAAGTCCTGCCTTCTCTAGTCTCATGAAAAAACTGTTCCAAGTCCTCCACATGCTGTTCCCATGTATCAGCATAGAGTACCACATCATCTATATACACTGTACAGTTCCGTAAACCTTCTGTAATCTGATTCATAAGCCTCTGGAAAGAAGCGGGAGTGTTCTTAACCCCAAAAGGGAGAACTTTGAACTGGTACAAGCCATCAGGTGTACAAAATGCAGAGACCTCTTGTGCACGTTCTGACAAAGGAACCTGTCAGTACCCTTTTAAAAGATCAAATTTTGTCACAAACTTGGCTGTACCAATCCTATCAATGCAATCCTCTATCCTTGGGATGGGAAAAGAATCAGCTTTCGTCAGAGCGTTTACTTTACGATAATCTACACATAGTCTGAGCGAACCATCTGGTTTTGGAACAGAAACTATAGGTGAACTCCATTCACTCATACTAGGTTTGATGATGTCATGCTTCAACATGTACTCTATCTCCTGCCGTATCATGGACAGTCTATGTGGGTTTACTCTGTAGGGGTGCTGTTTTACTGGCAGTGCACCACCTACGTCTATGTCATGCACCATGTGAGTCACACTCGGTGCATCTGAGAACAGTTGGGGAAACTTCTCAAAAAGCTTCACAATGTCACCAACTTGTTGTTTCGTTAAGTGACCCAAAAACCCTTTTAACCCTTTAGGCGCCAGAGTTTTTTTTTTCGAAACGTTCAATTTTGACATCTTCATTTCAAAAGGCTATATCTTAAAAGTGATAAGAGATAGAGACTTTCTGTAAATTAGAGAAATATTAAGGATGACCCAAAGGTTATGTAGAGATTAAATGTTTCTATCTAATTTGCATATTATGACGTCATATGGCGGCGGCCATCTTGGATTATAGAATTTTCATGAAAAGTTGCATGTTTGAATGATAAAATGCACCACTTCTTTTTCCCCAAAATGTCCCTCACCTTCTGTATGCTATATTGGACAATACTGAATGCTCAGGTAAATAGTAAGTAGTAAACAAACTGTATAAATCTTTACTAATAAATGGCAGAAACAAACCAAATGCATGTAGCGGTAGGCTGGCCTTTTGCTGTAGAGATTTTCCATTTACTACATACAGTAGGCACTCTGATTCCATGTATGGGGCACATATATATTATTCAGATGACACACAAACACAAGTAGACAAGACCTGTTTAGTTTAAAAGCTCACTTGCCACGGCAAGGCACAGATCAGGAGTGGGATGACGAGACAAGACAAGAGACAAGAGACAATGTTAGTATTTGTTTTCTTTTTGTTGTTTTTGTTGATGTTTTTTTTGTTGTTTTTTTCTTAGCTGACAAAGACACACACATCACAAGGACATGAACACACAAAAAAGAACACATGTCCTAAATGGTCAGGGAAATAGATAATCAACAGTGTAAATCATTACTAATAAATGGCTGACAATTTTTTTTTTTATGTAGCAGGCCTTTTGCTGTAGAGATAATGACTATCCATATCCATGGATACACTAATTCAAACGGACTGAATCCTGTCGACTCACACACTGAATCCCTTATGGCAAACAACAGAAAAGGAATACTCTTATCCCACTCCTCTGCTTGACCAATACAGTAGGCTCTAATCATGGTCTTTAGAGTCTGGTGGTGCCTTTCCAAGGCTCCCTGTGACTGCGGGTGATAAGTGGAAGACTTAAAATGATCCAATGATCGCATCACAGCCTGAAAAGCCCTGATCTGACTGTATCTCTCTAGGTAGTCCAAAGTCCAGGTAGTCTGTGTAAAGAACTTCAAAAGACAATCCAAGACTGACTTGGCACTGATATTACGGAGGGGAAAAGCCTCAAGAAAACGTGTGGAAACATCCATCACGGTCAGCAAATACTGATACCCACGCTTTGTTTTTGGTAACGGGCCCACACAGTCTGTCAAAACACGACTGAATGGCTCTCCAAAAGCTGGAATTGGAACTAGCGGGGCTGGAGGAATAGTTTGATTGGGCTTTCCTCCCACCTGACATTCATGGCAGGTCTTACAAAATTCAACCACATCTTTACGTAGATTTGGCCAATAAAAATGTCTCATTACTCTTGCTTTGGTCTTATTTATACCTAGGTGCCCTGAAGTTGGAATTTCATGGGCTAATCTCACAATCTCTTCTCTATAACAGGGAGGAAGAACAATCTGATGGTAAACTCTCCACTCCTCTGCAGCAGAACACCCAGGATCCCTCCATTTCCTCATTAGGACATCATGCAGTATATAAAAACCCACTGCTTCACCCGACAGGTCCTCAAGAGTCCCTGCCTGGCTCAAAATGTCACTAATGACAGGATCACCTCTCTGTTCTCTTATCAGATCACCACGACTAAACTTCTGGTCACACTGAGAGTTCTCTGCAAAGAAAGTCTCCGCAAGTATTACCCCTAACTCAGATGTTTCTTCCTCTACCTCATTAGACACACCATGGGTGCCACGAGATTGCGAGCGAGTTACTACCCCAGTGGGGAAAACTGCAGGAAACTCTTCCTGTAATGCTTCAGTCTCTGGGGACTCCACAGGAACCTCAGAAATCAATGGAGTTACAGATACTCGTTCACCCGCCAGATCATTTCCTAGCACGAACGTAACTCCAGGAATCGGTAAACTAGCTAGCACTCCAACCTCAACCACCCCAGTCACTAAAGACGATTGTAAATGAACCTGGTGGAGAGGGACTGCTTTAAATTCTCCGACATCACTGTTCACACCTTGGATGAGGGCACACATTCTCAAAGAACTAGATGGAGGAAGGGCACCATTATCTGCCACCCACAAGGACTGGGCCGCACCTGTGTCTCACAGGACAACCACAGAGTATTCTTGGCCACCTACGGTGACAATGCCATCTGAAAGAAAACCGTTATACATCCCCAAAACGTCATTCTCACCCAAAGAACTCTCATTACACCTTCCTGACACAAGTAGATTTTTCTTCCCAGTATCTTTTCCCATCCGCTTGTTCAGAAAGACTTTACATTCTGCCTTTTTGTGACCCTTTTTGCCACAATAAAAACAAACAAGGTCATCTGTACGCACAGCCACTTGCTGTGAATCATTCCTAGATACTTTAGCCACCAATGAGGGCTTCTGGGAGCCATTCTCTGGCCCCCTACCCAACTGGGACTTGAAAACATTGGGCCTATATGTACCCCTTGAAGTGTGCTGATGGGTAAGTTCGAAGTCATCTGCCAAAACCGCTGCTTTCTTAATATCATCAGCCTTTTGATCTTCAAGATAATTTTTCATTTCAAAGGACACACTGTTTTTGAAATCCTCTAGGAGAATGAGCTGTTTTAGGTGCTCATAATCCTGTCCAATGTTCTTAGAACGAACCCACTTATCAAAGGCTATCTCCTTTTCTCTAGCATATTCTATATGCGTCTGGTCAGATTTCTTATTGAGGTTATGAAAACGTTGCCTGTAAACCTCTGGTGACAACTCATATGCCGATAGAACAGCAGCCTTAACAGAATCATAGGACGCTGACTGTGAGGCATCCAGCGCAGCATAAACCTCCAGAGCCCTCCCTGCAAACACACCTTGAACAAGGAGAGGCCATTTGTCTCTCGGCCACTTTAAACTATTTGCCAATTTTTCAAAAGACAAAAAGAAAACGTCAACCTCTTTTTCACTAAAGTGAGGGAACAAATGCTTCTACTCAAATCAAAAGCTCTTTCTGCTTCCATGTTGGCAACTTTTCGTTCTTCTAATTTGAGCTTTGCTTTTTCTTGTTCAAGTTCTTTTTGGCGACATTCAAACTCACGTCTCATGCGCTCTTTATCGAGCTCCAGCATTGCAGACTCTTGAGCTGCCCGCTGCTTGATACGTTCCTTTTCTACTTCTAATTTTGCAAGCTGCAACTCAACACTCATCGTCTCTTTATCTGGCGGAGATGACTCAGGAGAGACCTTTGCTGCCAGCTTTTCAATTAAATCAACTTTCCTAATATCAGCTGCACATTCAATTTGTAAGTGTTCCGCGACTTTTCGCAGTTCATCTTTTTTCAGTTGATACCAATCTCTAATACGAAGAATTTGGCCTTCGCCTAGAACAGTTTGTACGTCAAATGCTTCACTCATTTTCAGTGTCGACGCATAAACAAGTGTCCAACTATGGCTTCGCTTTTGCTGACGTTACTGAATTAAAATTGCCAATACACAGTGAGCAAACACACGCTAAACAAATAATATTTACAAAACTACCAAAAGAAACCAATAAAATACTGAAAACTATTAGCTACAACTGATTGCCAGTCTATGTCCAGCCAATGCTAATAGCTAACTCCAATGTTTGCTAACGAGCTATCCAAACTAATCAGCTAACCCACAGTTTCTATCCCGGACATGAGCACCCATTTGTTATGTCCCAGTTAACCCTCCCGGCTCGTCAAACCCTCGTAAACATGTGTGTGGAGGGAAACGGGAGCAACACTAAGTGTTTGTGTGTGTGTATGTTGTGTGCGTGAGTGTATGTAAACAAGCCAAAACCAAAAGAAACGGCACCAGACAGATTCCCCAGGTAGATGGAGCTTACCTCGTCTCACGGGGACTGTCCTCAGGGCCGCTGCCTTCTCGCGGAAGAGCCCACGCAGTTCTTTGTCCTCCTTCTGAGGATGTGCAGTTTTTAGTTTGTTTAAAAACTTTGGTGTATTCCCAGGTATTTCCCGTGTACAAGTGTGTGCTGGCGTTGGCGTAACCCGGCGTGGATACTAGGCAACTCGGCGACGTACTGAAAACAAAACTATATGGCTAGCCAAAAACAACGCAAAACCCGTCGCTCATTCAAAAGGACACCCTCCAATTCTGGAGAAACTTGGTAGGCCTCCGGCTAATCACACCAGGCCAAAAATACGAAAGAACCAACATCCACCGCCGTCTTCAGAGTCAACACAACTCTCCATTGCGAAACGCCATGTTCCCAAACCCCAACAAGCACAGGTGCCCTCGTCGCAGTCAATTAAGGGTGTAGCCCCACCCCCTGAGGGACCGTCAGCCACACGTAGTTGTTGTGTAGCAGGTGCCATTAAAAATAAACAAAACAATCAGTATCAGTGTGTACCTGGGTGTAGCTTATGTATTTTCGTAACAGTATACTTTAAGTAATACTGTGGTAGTCTAGTGGCTAAAGAACTACAGTATAAGTATACTTTAAGTAATACTGTGGTAGTCTAGTGGCTAAAGAACTATGAGTATACTTTAAGTACCGTAATACTGTGGTAGTCTAGTGGCTAAAGAACTATGAGTATACTTTAAGTAATACTCTGGTAGTCTAGTGGCTAAAGAACTATAAGTATACTTTAAGTAATACTGTGGTAGTCTAGTGGCTAAAGAACTATGAGTATACTTTAAGTAATACTGTGGTAGTCTAGTGGCTAAAGAACTATGAGTATACTTTAAGTACCGTAATACTGTGGTAGTCTAGTGGCTAAAGAACTATGAGTATACTTTAAGTACCGTAATACTGTGTTAGTCTAGTGGCTAAAAAACTATGAGTATACTTTAAGTAATACTGTGGTAGTCTAGTGGCTAAAGAACTATCAGTATACTTTAAGTACCTTAATACTGTGGTAGTCTAGTGGCTAAAGAACTATCAGTATACTTTAAGTACCTTAATACTGTGGTAGTCTAGTGGCTAAAGAACTATGAGTGTACTTGAAGTAATACGCGGTAGTCTAGTGGCTAAAGAACTTGGCTAGCATGCAGAAGCCACAAAAGTTGTGGGTTGTGGGAAGCAGTTACGTAAATTCGATTCCACAATCAATAACTAAGGACAGCACTAGCCTAAGGGTTGGCCTTCTGCTGTATATCCACTAGTATTAATTCTGCATAGCCCCCTCCATACAAAAACAAAACAAAAACGTACCCAAGAGGCACCTCTGTACAACTTTTTGGGGTAGGGAATAATAAACAGTAGGTTGTGGTAGATGTGCAAATGGCGTCCCTTTGCGCCCTTTAAAATATTACATTACCAGCTCCAGCAAAAGGGTATATTCAGACTAAATGGCCGCGGGATAGAAGCACCAGCTGGCACAGTCGCAGGGCATTGTCTCTCCCATGGCTGAAGTTACACATAGTTTTGAATTGTAATGAATAGGGATGATTAGTAACATAAGCTATTTTGCTACTTCCCCCTTTCATTCAGAGCCTGCAGTTCCCTGTCTTTTCAATGCAAGAAGGACTTACTATATTCTTTATTGCAACACTGGAGTTTACACTCCAGATCTCTCTCTCTCTCTCTCTCTCTGGTATATATATATATATATACAGTTATTGGTTTAGACACAGTGAGGCTGAGTTCTCTTACACTCTGCCCATTCTGAGAATCAGGACTGCACTGCAAACAGGGCACAACAAAGTCCTTTAAGAAGGAGTTAATGTTTGACCAGAGTAGTAGGCCTATGGGATTATCAGGAGACCGCACTCCACTACAGACCTGCAAAGACGTCCTTCACCCGCCCCCACACATGGGAGAGAGAGAGAGAGAGAGAGAGAGAGAAAGAGAGAAAAAGAGAGAGAGAAAGATTGAATTAGAGGAGTGCAATACATATTTTCGTTGACAACGAATTAAATGCCTTTAGCAGAGTGTTACTGATCATGTTAGAAAACTTAAAAAAAAACACTCTTCCTGTTGTCAGTAATTTCAAAAGAAATTCTGACATAACCTATTGGATTAAGTGGTTCCCAGAAAGGTGCTTCCCAGAAAGGTGCAAGTCAGACTATTCTTGTGTATCTCCTGCATCTCCTACATCAATTTCGAGGAAAAGTCAATGACTAGATGCCCAATAATGTAGTTAACCCCGTGCACGCACACACGTCCTGGCATATCAGCTGTATCAGGTTTCAGAGTGAGATAATAATGAGGTCAGCCCACCATCAACATGTCAACATCACACAGCCAGCTCCACTGGGAATGGACGAGCTCCACTCAATATCACACATAGCCTGGCTATCGCCAGACCAAGCTTAATCTTTTAAGATTGAAGATTAGTCTGGGGAGTTTGCTCTGTATTTTCTACTGCACAAGAGGCGTGATCAACGGGCATAGTTCAAATGACTCTGTACGCAACTGGATAATCCTTCAACCAGTCAGACCAATGATCTGGGTGCGCCAGGTGGACAAGCCAGTTTGTGATTGGTCCCCACAGATTTGTAACGGAAGTAGGAGAGAAAAACTTGGAGGTTTCCAGCCTGAGCTGCAGGGCAAAATCAAAATTGCCAGCAGAACAAGCGGGGTTTACCCAGCCTATATCACACAGCCAACTCCACTGGGAATCGAATGTGTAGCACAATGGAGAAGCCTTTGCACTGCCAAGCACAAGCTTAAAGGATAATTCCGTAATGATTTTGACCTAAAGTGTGTTGAAACATGATACCGAGTGTGAACGTATGTCTCATAGCTCACCTCAGCTTGTCCCCTGCACTCAGAAATCTGCCGCTAGTTAGCCAATGCTACCAACAGGGTTTCATTGTGGTGCCTTGGGCATCGGCCTAGCCATGCAAATAAATCACTGTTTTACACCATTTACAAGGCTCAAAGTAGCTCCATACTTCATTGGTAGACTTCCGAGGGCCTTGACATTTAAAACGAGACATGGAGAACTTTGAAAAAGCACTGGTAGATTATTTACAAGACGATTTATACAGACAGTACCTTAAGGAATTTTACCGTTCGACACCATCTTGAATTTAGTCACGATAAGTAGAGTGATGAGTACGAACAAACAGGTATAGTAAGGGGTCAGATTCCAAAACGAATTCCGTGGAAATGCATGGATTCAGTTGCTTCCAGTAGTATAGACAATAGAGGGGTTCAACACACTTTAGGTCAATATCACACCAGAATTCTCCTTTAATTGAGCGGTGGTAGTGTAGTGGTTAAGGAGCTGGGCTAGCGTGCAGTAGCCTGAAAGTTGTCGGTTCAATTCCCGGCTTCCACCGTTGTGCCCTTGAGCATAGTACTTAACCCAAGTTGCTCCAGGGACAATGTGATCCCTTGTAATAAAGCTGACATATGTAAGTCACTTTGGTCAAGAAGTGTCTGCTAAATGGAATGGAATGGATGTGCTCCAGGGTCCTTCAGCTCAGACCAAAGTAAATAAGTTAACAAAATAAGATTTTGGTGCAGTGGTTTTCGGGTAAAGGGAGAGTGTTGGCTATTAGGGAGCTGGGCTAGCATGCAGTAGCGTGAAAAGTTGTGGACTCAATTCTAGGCTTCCACTGCTGTGCCCTTTACATAACCCTGAGTTGCTCTGGGGAGAATGGCCCTTGACAAGTAAATGACAAGTCGCTTTGAATAACAGTGTCTGCTAAATAAAGGAATGTAATGAATGTAAGATTTCAGGTCTGGGTCAAGCTTTCTTCGCTACTTACTGTATGTGTGAGCTAACTACGAAACCAAAAGGCTTCATTTAAAGTGGGCAGCCACTGGTTAGCGCTTCGGACTTGTAACCGGAGGTTTGCCGGTTTCGAACCCCGACCAGTAGGGCACGGCTGAAGTGCCCTTGAGCAAGGCACCTAACCCCTCACTGCTCCCCGAGCGCCGCTGTAGCAGGCAGCTCACTGCGCCGGGATTAGTGTGTGCTTCACCTCACTGTGTGTACACTATGTGCTGTGTGTGCTTCACTAATTCACAGATTGGGATAAATGCAGAGACCAAATTTCCCTCACGGGATCAAAAGAGTATATATACTTATACTTATACTTAAAGTAATAACATGCAGTACATGTGTAATACACACACACACACACACACAAACACACAAAGCCACAAGCTCTCAAAGACTCAAGTATGTCTCTGCATGGGTCCATTAGGTCTTCAAGAGGACGCCAACCGCATATCAGCTGGTTAAGCAGAAGCTGGGAGAACAAGGAAAGTGTGTTTCTAAAATTAAGGTCCCTTTCTTAATACTGCTGTGCTGCATGGTTTCAATGAAGATTAAATTGAGTTGATGTAGTCTGTGAGGAATTTCAGTGACTTTGTGTGTTTTTTTGTTTCTTTCTCTGAATGTAGGAGTTACTGTTTCCAGGAAGTCGTGCGGCAGAACACCCTGCTGGGCTCTCCTTTGTCACTTCCTCTCACGCGGCAGATTAGGAGCAAAAGGTTGATACACAAAACATTTTTCACATTCTGTAATCGGCTCCCCGGCGTCTGTCTCCTGGCACGGAGGATGATTAAAAAGGCTACAGTACCTTGGGGGCAGCAGATTGACTACTACACTGACTTTGATTCTCCCTAATGAAAAAGAACTATATAAATCTTACAGCATTTTGGGATAAAAAAAAATACTGTATGATATTCCCATAGAACAGTGGTTCTTAACTGGCTTTGGGACCCACAATTTACCATGTTGATTAAGTCGTGACCTATATATTTTTTTACTACCTTTTACTTTACCTACTTCAAATATTCAGGGTCGTAGCCTATTTGTGTTTACCACTAAAATGATGTCTAACATGACTTGTCACTTAAACATTGTCTATGTCCATGGCAATGACTGATATAATAAAGTATATCAAAATAAAGGTCCAATATTAGATCTGATACAGTAGCATCTGAATTTTTTTACCCCAAGCCCCGCGACCCACCCAGAGTGGTTCCACGAACCACTATTGGGTCCCGACCCACCAGTTAAGAAACACTGCCATAGAATATATTATATTATAGGCTATATTATGAGTAATCTTACAGGAATACTATACGTAGATAGTAAAGGAATCTTATAGTGTTTGGGGCATATTATAGAAGTACTATAAGAATGTACAGAGGACAAGAATATTATAGAGGCATTACAGAATACCATACACTACTATATAAATCTTAAAGTATTACTTTAGTTTCAGCTGGCAGGCATCCGAGTCTATCAGAACCGGAGCTGGCCCAATGTGATGAGCGTTTGATTATTCTAAGTCTTCATGTCATGTACATGTAGGGTTGAGTATAGGCTACCTCTCACAACAGTATCTACTCTTTTGATCCCGTGAGGGAAATTTGGTCTCTGCATTTATCCCAATCTGTGATTTAGTGAAACACACTCAGCACACAGTGAACACACAGTGAGGTGAAGCACACACTAATCCCGGCGCAGTGAGCTGCCTGCTACAGCGGCGCTCGGGGAGCAGTGAGGGGTTACAGTAGGTGCTTTGCTCAAGGGCACTTCAGCCGTGGCCTACTGGTCGGGGTTGGAACAGGCAACCCCCCGGTTACAAGTCCTAAGCCCTAACCACGGCTGCCCCACAGGACAAAAAGTCTCTGTATTCTGTACAGCCTTCAGAGCCACACAACGCAATGCAACACAATGCAACACAATGCAACACAGCACAGCACAACACAGCACAGCACAGCACAGCACAACACAGCACAACACAACACAACACAGTACAGCACAACACAACACTACACAACGCAGCACAGCACAGCACAGCACAGCACAGTACAACACAACACTACACAACGCAGCACAGCACAACACAGCACAGCACAACACAACATAGCACAACATAATACAGCACAGCACAGCACAGCACAGCACAGCACTACACAACATAACACTACACAACATAGCACAACACAGCATAGCACAACACAGCACAACACAACACAGCACTACAGCACAGCACAGCATAGCACAGCACAGCACTTGGAAGATGCTGGGAGACCATCATTCTAAGAAAAGCTAAATATAGCCTAGGTCTGTGGAAACCAGCATACAAACACTGTTTATGATTATGATAAGTCAAACATAACATGATTATGCAGGCTACAGGTGGCTGCTACCTGTTTCACTGTATAAGGTAATAATAATCCACCTGGGAGAACACTTCAGATGAAACTTAATTTCCTAGTACCTGACGCCTGACGGATTTGGTCTTGGCTAATTATGAGCAAGGTTGAATAACTTCCAAATCACTTCCTTTTTTTGGTGTGTGTGTGTGTGTGTGTGTGTGTGTGTGTGGGGGGGGGGGGGGGGGGCGGCGTTTATTAGTTTGGAGTAGGATAAACTCTGTAGAGACCACTTCTACCTGTAGTGTGAAACAAAGGTAAATTAAATCCGGCTTTAATTATTCTGTAAGAAGAGAACCACACACACATGCATGTTTCGTAAACCACCTAAACGGGGCCAATCAGAAGCGCAACCACTGAAAGGCGTGGGAACGCACGTTCAGCACGTACAGGACTACAGAAGGTAGAGGAGGGCTAGGGGGATCCGCAGCGGAAGAGCCATCCACCCGCTCAGAATGGGCAGGGGTGGTGGGTCCACATAGGGGCAGTGGCCGCTCATTAAATTTTATGGTTTGATGATAGAGCAGAGACATTAGACCGTCTAAACCCTACTCTTGGCTTTCTACAGCACAACTAACTCGGGGCGACACAAAGGATTTCCCGGGCACTATAAGCCCTTCCCCAAACATCTTTGAAAGTTGCACAGATTCACTTGCCAACACATGAACTGATTCGTGCAGAGGTTGTGATGTTTTTTTTTATTTAGTTAATAACAGTCAATCAACTGTAACTGGCGCAGGCTTTAGATAATTATGCTACAAGTTCACGACGCCGGTTTAGCGCAATCTCTCTCATCAAATTCCATAAAGACTGCAACTGAATTAAAGTCCGATGGGGGCGCAGTCTCCATCCCACTGGCCAGAAACTACGCTCGTCCATTGAGAGAAGCGGCGGGAGGGGGCCAGGGGGCGGGTCTCCTGGCTCGGATCCACAGATAAGCTATTTAAAGTAAAGCGTCCTGTGCGTTCAAGGAACCTTTCCATGCTGTCATTTGGGTGAAGGACCTAGGCTACGGCTCGGCTGTCCTCCATTACACTGGCCATTTCCACTGATGACCCGATAGATCCTCAATCACGAGAAAAAGACAGAAGAGGCTCTGAGTAGTCAAGGCAACTTTCGAAAAATTTAACAACTTGAATTGACTATACCGCTTTTGGTGAGTTCAAACTAACGTTATTGTCTACTTAGCAGGCCTAAAGTTTAACTTTACCATATTATTTATCATGCATTTTAAATACATATCTGGCATGACAATAGTTGCCTATTTTTTAAAAATGCAACATTGCTGCGGGGGTGTGTCGGGTGGGCGGAACCCTTAGGAGCTCTTTTGCGCAACAGAGAACTGCTTTTATGGGCGAATGAGGCCACTTCCAATTGTCATTAGCCTACTGGCAACTAAATAACGTGAAAGTTTTAACATTTAGATTTAGAATTGGCTACAAAGGTCCAACACAAGTGTTAAACGTGCACACCGCCTCCGCTGTTAGTTATGCAGGTGGTTCATGTCACATCCCCTTCGTCGCAAATCCTTCTGTGTCATCTGTGTTCCGCTGACATTTATTGACACATGTTTACAGTAGCCAACGCACTTTTCAGAGAATGTTGAACAGCCTAGAAAAAATATAATTCATTGGATCTAACACAATGCTTTGTGGGCAACTTTTCAGATTTTCTCCAAAGCTGCATATTTGTGAATAGTTAGCAGAAGCATAAAGTTTCCCATATACAGTCGCTAGACAGCTGTCTGGTAGGGTGATTTAGCATGCTATAATCTCGCCATTAATTTCTGTGCATCCGAAACCCTGCAGTCAAACTGGTGATTATTCATTTGTGATTATTCGCAGACAATCACACGTTAACTACTGCCAAAAAGTTTTTTTGTTTTTTTTTTACTTAAACAAAAAGGAATGATTGCTTG
>NC_055974.1:26611599-26639099 GCF_018492685.1 Alosa sapidissima
CAGACCAAGGAGAGACTGGTAGCGCCTTGTCCAAACTTGCTTTTTTAGATTCTCAACTCATGGTGGAGACAGCCCCATACTGATGTCAATTCACACTATAGAGCTGTCAATTGGTCTTAAATTTGTCAGCACATCAGGCCTAGATTTCAACACCATGGGCCTCACATCATGCCATCTGGCTATGACTCGTAGGCCTAGAGTATATATCCGGGCTCGGACCTGGCTAAATGACCCTGTCTGTGTCTTTTTCACGACCTTAGAGGTTTAATTCCATTGAAGGATTTATCAGATCGCTAGCCGCTATTCGCCATTGACGTGCACTTATGGGATTAGGCTGTAGCCTACTGTCTATACAGAGCTTTTCTGTCTGCCAATTTGTGGTGGCCGAGATTGGCCGAGACGCCTGGCGCGTCTGCCCAACGGACCAATGAAGTCTGTTCAATATAAAAAGTGCTATTTCAGTGTTTACTATGAAATGAGACGATTAAACAATAATCAGCCCACTTCTTGTGTTGCGAACTTGTACAGAGCATTTCTTACTAACCTGCATCTGTCTCTCCCTCCAGTGTTCTCCAAAAGTCATGGGTGTGAAAGTGCTCCAGTGTTTCCCGTTTTACAGACGCTGCAAGGAGCGATGCAAGGGACGACAGTGCCCCCCAGAGTCAGGTAGGAGCACTGCATTTTATTCTTAATGTGAAGTTCCAAGAAAAGTCTGGTAGCGTAAACTTCACATGCTTTCCGTAATACAAATAAGTATATGGTCAGTTTAATAACCCATGGTAATAGAGCAAGAAAATCATCTTTAATTAAAGTAATCTTTCTGGCATGAGAAATTGTCAAAACCTGTTAAAGTAAAGTAACTAACAGGCCTACTTGGCAGCTGCTGTTATTTAAAGCTTGCGCAGCGATTCTCAGCGCGGTGACGGTGCCTCACCACACCCAACTACAATGATCTTGAAGATAGCTTTTGGTTACCGCGTGTCATAACTTGTCATTACATTACAATGTTATTGTAAATGCCCGTCACCCGCGGATTCATCTTGACAACAGTTAGTTTCTACAAGGTCAAACTGTCAAGCGCTTACGCTCACAGCTTTGAGCTCATTCTTTGGTTGGCAGATTGCTTTTGATCTTCAGCGGGCCAACTTGGAGAAGTTGTTTTGAACTCTTAGGATGAACAGGCTGAAAATTATGATTGAAATCTTTTAAAGATCATACCCACTTCATATTGCCTAATGTACACAGTATATCTGAATAATTTCAAATCTCCACTGAATCAGTGCCATCTGAGCTACATTACCAACAGATCAAATTTCCTTTGTAAATAACGTCTAACCCAATCCCTTCTCCTGTGTGTCTGTAGTTTTCCAAGAGGAACTAATGTAGCCTAATGCAGTCTTTTCAGTTTAGCTACTTTATTTTCCATTCCCATGTGCCAATCAATCATTCATTACAAATAAAATATCAATGACCAATCATGTCAGATTAATCAACCCGTCTTTCCTGTCCTGTTTCCCCGTAGTGTCCAGTGAGTCCGAGATGAAGCCTCGTCTGTCCTCCACGGCCTCGTGGGGCAGTGAGAGCGAGAGCCACAGCCCTGGAGGCACCCAGGTCTACTTCTCCCACAAGGCCCGCCTCTCCTTCCGACACCAGATGGACAGCAACATTAACGCAGTGGACGCTACCTACTGAGAACACACACACACACACGTATGTGTGTGTGTGTGTGTGTGGGCTGCACTACTGCCATTACCATCACCTTAACTCCCTGCTAAACTCATCTGAAGCAAAGGACTTGACCTTTCACCTTTCTGACAACAGCATGCTGGGAAGAGAAGAGGACAGGAGAGGAGAGGAGATGTGTGGAGGGTCTGGCAAAAAGTCGGTCGTTTTTGTAAAAGTCTTGACAGACTACATCGAGATGAAAACAGACTCCATCTCGCTCACGCCATCGGTGTTGCCCCGACTGATAACAAGCGGAACACCCACACCTCTGGTTGCTATGGTTCCCAGCTGTGGCTGGAGTCAGGGAGCAGATAAGAACACAAATATAACCTGATGACAAGACATAAGTTGAGTGACGTACGTTTACAAAGTCATTACCGCCAAGTGCATTACTCTCAGCCGGAAACCGTTTTTTTAATTATTTTTCCTTACACATATTTGTATGAATACCCATGTGTGTGTGTGTGTGTGTGTGGCTGTGTTCGTACATGTAGGTAGGCGTGAGAGCGAGCGTGGTGTTCAGCAGATCAGCTTGCAAGGCCGTAATGTTACTGAAAACAGGGAGACGGCCTAGATGGGTGTCGAGTGTGGAGTAGATCTAATCCAGATTCAACTGTGTGTTTGGGGATGAGATTTTTAAATGTCCAAGGTGAAAGCAAGTGCTTAATTATTTTTTTTAACATGCGTTTGAGCCACATAGATGTGTACTGACACAGAGTTATTGCACAAATGTTTAGATTTTTTTAAGCTTTTATGAATCTATAATCTCTGCATGTCGGAGGTTCTCTCCTGCAGGTCTGGGTTGTTACCAGGGAAATCTCCCATCAAGGCATTTTCTCCATCCGCGATCCGATATACCCAGACAGCGTTTGAAAGTAAACACAATGTGGTGCTGGTGAACAGACAAACAGGAATATGTTTTGTATGTGATACAATCCGATTAGAGATGACGAGAGTCGCATTTCAATGGATTTTTTAAGCGTCCAAGAGAGGTATATTTTTCATGTAATATTTTTCATGTTTTCTATTTTTCTTGATGTTCAGAACTCAAAATAAAATGTCTTGAAATCATGACCTTTTGACTTGTGTTGATGTGTTCCCATGCATAGGCAACTTATTTAATGGGAGGGAAGTTGTCTATGTCCAGATGTCTGAAATAAAGCAGAGTTGCCTGGCAACAACAAAATAGCACCAGGTCAACCACCACAACACCACAGATGAGAGTGAAATTTTTACAGTTTTATTACAAATTCTGAAATCAGTACAAAAAAAGTGTTCTTCCCTGTTTTTCCAGGAAAACTAGTCTGCATCTTCAGTCACTCCTTCAAAAGGTCATAGTTTGTCGGTTGAAAGGTCACAGAGCAAGACCGCTACATGTTTTGAGGTTTGGAGATGACTCCGTCGGGATAGCGCTTCTTGAACCGAGCCACAACATCCGGGTCAAGCAAATGAATACCATCCAGCTGGTTGCCAAGCGTTACCCTGCAGTGATGTCACAGACAAAGATGACAAAGCGTGAAAAAGCGTGCACGCAATGGATAACTGTACAACCTTTTAAAATGCTTTTCTAAATACATGCACACTTATCTGCGTTGACAATATACAGTACAATAGACACATGCATGCACGCACACACACACACACACACACACACACACACACACTATGGGTCCTCATTTGAATGATGGACAAAGGACAAAGTCGTAAGTCTAACTAAACCTTATTTAATAACTAGGCAAAATCAATTTGCTAATTTAACACCAGCAGCAAGAGAGTTTTGCTTGTTGACAGACTTTGCACTTTGACTGTCATTTTTTAGTAATAGACAGACAGACAGACACACACACACACACACAGTATATCCAAATACAAACAAAATGACGTTAACACCCACACACACAAACGCCTTACCAGTTAGGCTGTACATTGTGAGGTCTTCCGAAGAGCTCTATTTTTCTGGTTCCTGGCGAAAGCCGCTCTATCATCCCGTAGATCTCATCAGGTTTATGACTGGTGGAGCGCACCTGGGAGTGGACAGAAACAGAGACAGACAAGGGTTAATCAGCTCACACTGTGTGTGTGTGTGTGTGTGTGTGTGTGCGTAAGTGAAAGTGTTTGACTGTCACCTGTGAGAGAGAGAGAGAGACAGGGACTTATCAACTCACAGTGCTCTATGTGTATAAGTCTGTGTGTGTGTGTATGATGCTGTGGTCATGTTAAATATATCTCAGTGGTAAGAACAGATTCTGACCTCTGCCACGATGACATCACAGTCTAATCCCCGGTTGAATCCCTGAGGGTTTCCTTTGACACCCACCTACAGACACAGACAGATAAGTAACAGACAGACAGGTGTACATCCACCGACAGAAAGACAGGTAGATCCATCAGCTCAGAGACAAACAGACACATCCATCAGCTCACAGACAGATAGACAGACACCCACCTACAGACACAGAGAGTTAAGTAGTAGACAGACAGACAGGCACACACATTAGCCCAGAAGCTCACAGACAAATGCCAACCTCCAGACACACACTGATAAGTAGCGGATAGATACATCCGTCCGTCAGCCCAAAGACAGATCCATGTGGACATATATATATATATATATATATATATATATATAGTGTATATTAGACAGATTTGTCATTGCCAGAGAAACAGCAAGAGAGAGAGAGAAGAGAACAGAGGAGAAAAGAAAGATGGAGGGATGACAGAAAGAAAGAGTGAGAGAGTGAGGAAGTGAGTGAGCTGGACTCACCAGACAGTGCTCTTTGGCGTGGTTGAGTGAGTGAGTGAGTGAGTGAGTGAGAGAGTGAGAGAGAGAGCACTGGACTGACCGTGAGTGAGTGAGTGAGTGAGTGAGTGAGAGAGAGAGCACTGGACTGACCATGAGTGAGTGAGTGAGTGAGTGAGTGAGTGAGAGAGAGAGAGAGAGCACTGGACTGACCGTGAGTGAGTGAGTGAGAGAGAGAAAGAGAGAGAGAGAGAGAAAGAGAGGTGAGAGAGCTTGACTGACCAGACAGTGCTCTTTGCCGTGGTTGAGCCAGTGCCCCGTCCTCCCTGTGCGAATGATTCTTTGCAGCTGATTGGTCTTCACCCAGATGATCTCATCGACTCGCTCATAGCTGCAAGACCAACAGATTCACAGTCCATCATTTCTTTGAACTACCTTACAACTTCAAATACGTTCCAATAATTGTGACGTTCCACTACATTCTTTTGAAACTGTATTGCCTTCTTTTAATTGAAATACAAACAAAGCATTTATATTCATACAGTATATGTTATAAATATGTATTATATTATATATTTTATTATATTCACTTATATGTTCACTATTATTCAAATATATTATATGATATGAATATATATTCAGATATATACCAGTAATATAGACTTATGTAAAGGTTCAGTAATTTAAAAATGTACTTACCCCCATAGACTGAGGCACTCTCTGCCCAACTCCATGGCTCTGCAACACACACACACACACACACACACACACACACACACACACACACACACACACACACACACACACACACACACACGTGCGCGCGCACACACATATACAGAAAGGCGCACACACACATACAGACACGCGCACACACACACACACACACACACACACACACACACACACACACAGTCAGTACAGGGCCCTGAATTCTTCACATCATCTACTGTCCACTGTTCTGTATCCCAGTGAGTTTTGCCAACTGAGACAATATTCTGATTTAAAACAACATGTTGATACTCTATCTTCTTGCTGTGGGATTACCTTTCTAATGTTTGCCTTTGATGGTATGACTCTGTAGCTAGTATTACTGGATTAGAGCATTGAGCATAGGGGAAATGTGTTCATCCATTAACATATGAACACGCAGTAAGCTTCAAACAGATAATAAACGTGTCGTGCAGCTCAATAACAGAGCCTTCTGTAGCTCTCCTAGTGGCCTTCTGAGCTCGTACCTGCCTGTGACCCACAGGAAGAGAAATCCGTCGTCCTGGAGGGCGGGAATGTTGAGCTTCCTCATCTCGTCGTCGGTCAGGGTTCCGTACGGAAGCTCCATGTGGATGTCCCATGGAGGGTCGGCCATCACCACGGCAAACTTGCCCAAGATGGACACGTCCAGGTAGCGGATGTCACAGCAGATCCACTGAGGGAGAGAGAGAAAGAGAGAGAGAGAGAGAGAGGGAGAGAGCGAGAGAGAGAGAGAGAGAAAGAGAGCGAGAGAGAGAGAGAGAGAGAGAGAGAGAGAGAGAGAATGTGAGAGCAAGAGAGAGAAACAGAGAGAGGGAGGGAGAGAAAGAGAGCGAGAGAGAGAGAGAGAAAGAGAGCGAGAGAGAGAGAGAGAGAGAGAGAGAGAGAGAGAGAAAGAGAGAGAGAGAATGTGAGAGCAAGAGAGAGAAACAGAGAGAGGGAGGGAGAGAATGAGAGCGAGAGAGAGAGAGCAAGAGAGAGAGAGAATGTGAGAGCAAGAGTGAGAAACAGAGAGAGGGAGAGAGAGAATGAGAGAGAGAGAGCAAGAGAGAGAGAGCAAGAGAATGTGAGAGAGAGAATGTGAGAGAGAGAGAGAGAGAGAGAGAGAGAGAGAGAGAGAGAGAGAGAGAGAGAGAGAGAGAGAGAGAGAGAGAGAGAGAGAATGTGAGAGTAAGAGTGTGAAACAGAGAGAGAGAGGGAGGGAGAGAATGAGAGCGAGAGTGAATAACAATAATATCAGCACCAATGTATCAACAGGATCCCCACAAAGCCACACAATAGTGGTGGTCGAGTAGGACAGTTTGGACTTGGCTAAACATGCATGGAAACTGTTTTACTTTTTGTTTTTGGTAACCTGTCATGTTACAATACAGTTGTTACAATGAAATCACTCCTTAAAAATATATATATTTGTCACCTAAGTGAAGAATATTGATCTAACATAAACACAATCATATAAATGATCATGTAACATAACCATAATCTCCCACTCTGTCCATCTTACCTGTGAGGGGAAGAACTTGCCCATGTTGCTCTCCTCATCCCCAGCATGCAGCCCCAGCTATACCCATACCCACACCCACACCTATACCCACACCTATACCCACACCCATAACCACACCCATAATCATAACCATACCCACACCCATAACCACACCCATAGCCACACCCATAACCACACCCACACCTCATAATCATAACCACACCCATACCCGTAACTACACCCACACCCACACCCATAACTAAACATACTATAACATAATCATGTGCCCAGTACTCCATCCCGCCCTGTTCATCTCACCTGTGAGGGGAAGAGCTTGCCAGACTATAACATAAACGTGATCTCCCGCCCTGTCCATCTCACCTGTGAGGGGAAGAGCTTGCCAGACTATAGCATAAACGTGATCTCCCGCCCTGTTCATCTCACCTGTGACGCTGTTCATCTCACCTGTGAGGGGAAGAGCTTGCCAGACTATAACATAAACGTGATCTCCCGCCCTGTCCATCTCACCTGTGAGGGGAAGAGCTTGCCAGACTATAACATAAACGTGATCTCCCGCCCTGTCCATCTCACCTGTGAGGGGAAGAGCTTGCCAGACTATAACATAAACGTGATCTCCCGCCCTGTCCATCTCACCTGTGAGGGGAAGAGCTTGCCAGACTATAACATAAACGTGATCTCCCGCCCTGTCCATCTCACCTGTGAGGGGAAGAGCTTGCCAGACTATAACATAAACGTGATCTCCCGCCCTGTCCATCTCACCTGTGAGGGGAAGAGCTTGCCAGACTATAGCATAAACGTGATCTCCCGCCCTGTCCATCTCACCTGTGAGGGGAAGAGCTTGCCAGACTATAACATAAACGTGATCTCCCGCCCTGTCCATCTCACCTGTGACGCTGTTCATCTCACCTGTGAGGGGAAGAGCTTGCCAGACTATAACATAAACGTGATCTCCCGCCCTGTCCATCTCACCTGTGACGCTGTCCATCTCACCTGTGACGCTGTCCATCTCACCTGTGAGGGGAAGAGCTTGCCAGACTATAGCATAAACGTGATCTCCCGCCCTGTCCATCTCACCTGTGACGCTGTTCATCTCACCTGTGAGGGGAAGAGCTTGCCAGACTATAGCATAAACGTGATCTCCCGCCCTGTTCATCTC
Organism: Alosa sapidissima; assembly: GCF_018492685.1. NCBI lineage: Eukaryota > Metazoa > Chordata > Actinopteri > Clupeiformes > Clupeidae > Alosa > Alosa sapidissima. The sequence continues at coordinate 26,619,475 of NC_055974.1, forward strand.
ACCTGTGACGCTGTCCATCTCACCTGTGACGCTGTCCATCTCACCTGTGACGCTGTTCATCTCACCTGTGACACTGTCCATCTCACCTGTGACGCTGTCCATCTCACCTGTGACGCTGTCCATCTCACCTGTGACGCTGTCCATCTCACCTGTGAGGGGAAGAGCTTGCCCACGTCGCTCTGCTCGTCCCCTTCGTGCAGCCCCAGCTCTGCTCCGGCCGTCTGCGGGCCCAGGGCCCCCGTGTCCATCTCGGGCGGGCTGTCGATCTCGTAGTGGACGTACTTACACGTGTCCATGTGGAAGCACGTGTTCAGGAAGGAGCAGTCGCCCAGGCTCTCGTCCGTGTGTTTGTTAATGATCCGCCTGAGAGCAAAGACCAGGCACACAAGTCAACTCTCAGAGGAAATGAGTAGAGTAGAGTAGAGCCGAACTGCTTGCTGCGTGTGTGTGTGTGTGTGTGTGTGTGTGTGTGTGTGTGTCTGTGTGCTGACCTAAAGTGCAGCTTGGTGCAGGGATGCGGCGTGTCTCCGGAGCGCGTGCACTCTTCTTTGGTTCCGTGATCGCAGAACTCCTGCACCTGAGCCCGACCGCGTGAGCGAAACTTCTCAACGATGGACTGCTCCTTCGCCGAGCTGGTGTTGAGCAACTCCAGGATCTCCCTGCTCACCTGAATAACACACACACACACACACCTCTTACTTTTTTACAGGTCATTAAAGATAAGAAACATCATGAAACGGAAAACAATCAGACCTGCAGAAAGTTTCAAGTTTCACAACGCCAATGGACATGTCAGATTAACCACTATTCTGATGAATGATATAGAGACCCTTTCAACTGCAGAAATGGGCATGAGAGTTCCTAAGGCATTTCTTGTGGCACAGAAAACAACACTGAGCTTATGGGCTACTTGGGCACAAAACAACAATTGAAGAGCATTATGCTGAGGTCCGATTCACTTTCATTTCAAAGTATCCGCGTTGGTTTTGTACGCTTCAAACGGCAACAGATTGAAAGGGTCTATAACAGCTTGATATGACTGAAGGATTCTAGATGAAGAATTAAGGAACTGGGGGAATTCTCCACATTGCTAATTGTTGCTAATTCCTATTCCAAGTTCTATGTTCCATGTGCTCCATGTGTTCCATGCTCTGCTCTGCTCTGCTGTACCTTCTTGCTCTGTTGCTCCTTGGTGGACTGCTGGCTGAGAAGGCTCTCGATCTCCATGTCCAGGTGAGACGTCTGACCTTTACTGGTCCTGCTCTTCTTCTCTGGACCGCCCCCTCCGCCCCCCGCCTTCCAATCAGACGGCCCTGGCACGTGGGCCGTCACCACCGCTGGCGTCTGCGAGGAAGGGGCGGGGCCAGGCGGACGCTTTGGCGGGACGATGTCGTCCCCTTTCCTCTTGGTGGCCGTCTTTTGAGACAGGGCCCCCCGCATGGCGCACAGCTTGGTATAGTCCACAGAGGAGACGATGGTGGAGGGGGTTGAGGAAGAGGTGGAGGCGGAGGAAGAGGATGAAGAGGAGGTAGCGGCGGAGGAGGTGCCAGCTTGGCTCCTCTGTCGGTTGAGGAAATCGAGGGCGGTGAAGCCCTGATGCACCTCGATGAGCTCCTGGGCAGAGAACTTGAGGAGGAGACTCTGGATGTTGCCATGGGATACTGGTGCCTCGGCCTACGGGGGGAGAGGAGGAGAGCAATGGTGGCCACAACAAACATTTTAGTCTTCATTTTAGGTTTGATTACGTCATTTTGAACTTACATTACTTGGAGTTCAGTCATTGAACAATACAATGCATGATAAACTGCATTAAAAGGAAAGTACTGGCTTAAGTCAATTCAGCGTGTTCTCAGTCAGTAATCTCTGTGCATTACACCCTCTAGAGCCTACTTACCGTGCTAAGGTAATCGGTGATGGCAAGAGAGTCCACTGGTAGCGAGGACAGTTCGGAGAGATAACCCAGCAATTTCTGCTCTAGCTCGGGGTCCGGAGGTCGCTCCTCTTCCTCGGCCTTCGAGGTGCACTGGGCGGTTGGTCCCGGACTGTCGCTCCGAGCCGCCGTCGCATCAGTACCCAACGCCTCTGAATATTAGACATCACACACATAATCATGAGATCTTAACCATTTCGTGATTTCACAAAGGGATTTTGAAAAACCAATGGTCACGGTAAAAACATGGCTACGTAAACGCTTCTAGCGCGAAGTTAGAATTGAATGTAACTACATAGAACTACACATCAACGCATGTAAATAACAATCCACTGACAGCCAGCTTGATGGAACTCTTTCCTTCGTGTTATCAAGCACACGTATGATTGCTGTTACAATTGTACCCTTTCCTTGATTGACACATAATGTTAACCATTTAGTTCAGTTAGGTCTTTAGGTCAGTTAAGATCAATGACAATGACAAAGTCAAGGATCGACATTAAAGAAGATGAAAAAATGACACGAAGTGCAAGTGGTTCACAGGTGCAGGATACTGTAAGTGCTCACTCTTTTACCTGCGAGCTGAGTTGTATCCTTCCGTCTTCTTTGCAATCGCTCTCGTAGAGAGTCCAGCTGCTTTTTATGCGCCTGGATGTTGCTCCATGTATCCGACATGGTTGGCACAACACCGCACAGTTATTTATTCAAAACAACTTCAGTATGAGACAAAACAAGCTATTGAAACCGTCGGCCTCTGTCTTCAGTAGTTTCAGAGGGAAATCTCTGAAACTACTCAAAGATACACTTCCGAGTCATGAAATGCATAATTATCTGTCATAATAAAAGTCACGACAGGCTACTTTGACATATCGCATTTTGAAAAACAAGTTGTAAAGGAATATTTTGTCATCACAGTTCAACATACTTTTCTGAAGATTTCAATTGTAAGACTCTAGGTCAATGTATTAAATTAAAATTGTGAACGAATGAGCTGAACGAACGAACTGAAGTTCAATTGAAGTTTGAAACGCTTCTTCATACTGTTTGACCATACAGACTATCCGTACTCATGTCTGTCTAATGCGTGTTTTGCAACATGGCAGCGGTCAGGGGAAAGGTGGCACAGAGTTGTCTGACAACATGTTTCTTAAGACAGACAAGTATCGGCAGCATTGCCACCTTTCCTCTCCTGGCGACACGGGGCGAGGTTTGTTAAGTCGTTTTGTAGTTTTGTAGCGGTGATTTATTTTGGTTGGGGCAGTCATTTATGTTGCTGTAGGAATGTGGCTTAGCACATTGACCAGCTATGACTTTGACACCGGGGCTAACACTAGCCAGCTACATATAACCAGCTAAGTTAACTTAACTTAACTAGCATGGAAATCTTGCCATGTCTGAAGATGTCTTTCCATTTGCTCGTTTGTGTGATGGCCAGCAAAAGAACTTTAAACTATGCATTTGTCTTGGCCTAATCCTGGTTGCGTCTTACTAGACGGCTAGATGTCCATGTGCATGTCAGGCAGATAACATGTAGCATTGTAGCGATGTCATAATTACAGCACATAGCAGCTAGTTAATTAGTGCGTCTTGTCGTTCTCAGACTTCGATACAGACGTCTCATCTACACACCTATAGAGGAAGCAGGAGTCCTCTGGTCAAAGCGATCCTTGGGCAACACAGGAATGGACAACTGCTATTGGTTAGCTCGCTGTCAGTCAGACACAACAGCACACAGGTATGGTTTAACTCACCAGATGAAAAAGTGAAAAGACAGTGTGCAAGTCTTTTTCACTTTTTCACTTGTATGCCCTTTTTGATTTGGCACCTGCTGAAACATTTTTGGATGTGCGCACTTCATAGTATGCTCTAACTCACCAGATACCATGTCCTAAGGACGAGCCTTTTTATCCATTTACCATTCCGTTCATGCTGTACCATGCGCATGTTTTCTGTAACATATAAGTCTGTAATGTATCATGAATGGGCAAAAAACGTTAAAGATTAGTTAAAGTTTTTACATTTGAGGGTGTAGTCGCGCAGCATTAACTGTTTTGGTTTGGATAAAAATAATCTGCTAAATATTAGTGAACTTAAAAGTTGTTTAAGTGTTTCATCTCGTTGTTTCCAGACTCCTGCTGACCCAGTGCAAACAGTATCTATCCCAACTCCACCAAATGTACAAGTATTGCATACTTCTATCTCTATTCCATTTTAATGAGCCTTTTTTTTATTATTCAGTTGCTCAGCCCTCTATGCGTTACGAATATTTAACATCTAACAAAACATCTGCATCTCTACCTCTCAGACATTAGCTGATGTTCCGGTCGCCATCCCAGACACCACAGCTGCAGCAGTTGTTGACCCATCCCCTGTCATCGCCCAGCCAATCACTGAGCAGCTGGCTGAGGTTGCCCCCACGGTCGCGGACGTTCTCCAGGGGGCGGGAGCTGAAGTCCGACTGGCAGAGCTCGGATTGGGCAGCTACACGCCGGTGGGACTGGTCCAGAACCTGCTGGAGTACATGCACATGGACCTGGGGCTGCCCTGGTGGGGGGCCATCGTTTTAGGTGAGCGTGGTGTAACGGTAGCCAGCTGGTACATAGCTGTGTGGTATGTACGTTGTGTAAACCTCCCTCCCAATGCCTTAAGAGGCATGCGAGTAAGTGATGCTGGCACCCCGGGAGTTTAGCTCACTTGCTAACGCGCTCATCCAGAGATTTTCTAATGAGGAGACACAGCACTCAAAAAGTCCTCCATAGAAATGCATGGGGTTAGTTTTTAACGCCAATATGGCAGTTGTCTACACATATCCCAGCCAATCATGTGGTGTGTTGTGAATACATCCTGCCAATCATGTGTTGCGATCTTGCCGCTGGAGCAAGGTTGGTGTTGTGAAGCCTTGCACAAGCGCATTTCTGCTGAAATAGATGCCCGATAAGTACCCAAAAAGCGTTGCAATATGGCCGCTGAGTGGAGGGACTTGCCTAAAAGGACTTTGGCTTAAATCCCAAGCCGAGGTGCTGCAAGTTGTAGTTTTGAGTCCAGGCGAGTGCAGGGCTGAGCTACACAGTCTCAACACAACACAGGTTACAGTCGCAGCTCTAAGTTTCTAAAGTGTGGTTAACCCTCAATACACTATGAAGCTTGTTTTTATCTGTGGGTTTAGACTTCTGTAATTAATGTAAGTAAGTAAAGGGCATGCATTCTCGTTAAATACTGTAGTGTATGCTTTGTCTGTTCGTCATATACTGTGTTACGTGACGTCTAACCCTGGTTTGATGTGAAGTAGCAGATTTTAATGGATGATGCTGTGATGAGATGTTCCATATGATATAAGTGGTTAAATGCGTGGCTTAACGTTCTCAGACACTGGACCTGGCTGTCTGGAAAAAAAAAAAGATAATTATATACAACAACGACTTTGAAAGTTTATGATTACCGCAGGCACAAAACTGTAGCTTTATGCCCTGTGTCTTGTGTTGTCTTCCACCCTTAGGCACGGTGATCGCTCGCTGTGCCGTGTTCCCGGTCATCGTCAAGGGCCAGAGAGAGGCTGCCAAGCTCAACAACGTGATGCCAGACATGACCAAACTCACCAACCGCATGAATGAGGCCAAGCAGAGTGGAAACAAGTTTGACTGTAAGCACCTTTTTCCTTCTCTTACCAACTTTAGTTCCACTTTACATATATATATATATATATATATATATATATATATATATACTCTTTGGGAAATTTGGTCTCTGCATTTATCCCAATCCGTGAATTATTGAAACACAGTGAGCACACAATGAGGTGAAGCACACGCTAATCCTGGCACAGTAAGCTGGCTGCAACAACAGCGGCGCTCGGGGAGCAGTGAGGTTAGTTGCCTTGCTCAAGGGCACTTTAGCCGTGCCTACTGGTCAGGGTTCGGACCGGCAACCCCTCCGGTTACAAGTCCGAAGCACTAACCAGTAGGCCACGGCTGCCCCCTCCTGAGTTCAGTCAGAGACTTTCTAATGAGGAGACACAGCACTCAAAGAATCTTCCATAAAAAAGCATGAGGTCAGTTTGTAACGCCAATATGGCCGTTGTCTACACATATCCCGGCCCTTCTCTATGCCTCCCCATTTACTTGAATAGGAAAACAGCTGCCCGATAACTGCCCAAAGTCCGTTACCAAGATGGCCGCCGAGTGGGGGGTGGCTTGTCTATATGGACTTTGGTTCAGTTCTAGAGTCCTGTCTTAGTTTGAGCCTAGGCACATATCCAGCGGCCTGTGTTCTGGAACTGAAGTTCAACTGCTCAGATCAACTCCATACATCACATCAGATCGTTTGTTGTGCCTGTTATTCCTTAATCATTGTATTCATTTTGGAATGTAGGTGGATATCTGCCACTGCTAAGTTGGAGTCTTGTGTAATATGTGTGTCTACAGTATGTGATTAAAAAAATACTGATGTTTGTTTTTCTCTTTTAATTGTGTTGCTGTTATTAAGTCATACTCTCACATTGTGCTATGTGAGTGCGATTGATTGATTGATTGATTGATTGATTGATTGATTGATTGATTGATTGATTGATTGGTTGGTTGATGTTTGTGTTTTTCTCATGTAATCATATTGCAGTTGCTAAGGCATACTCCGACCTGATGCTCTTCCAGAAGAAGAATGACATCAATCCCCTCAGGGGATTCCTGGTGCCTCTAGTACAGGTTAGAAAAGTGTTATGTTCAACACACACACCCACCCACACACACACACACATAACTCTACAACTCTTCCTGATCTATTTGCATGTCCAGATGTAATTTTGGCCACAATAATAAAACCCCAAACAGAAGCAAAGTGTGGATACCAAATGTATTGCTGATGATCATCTTTAAGACTTTTTGATTAATTTACAAATCAATGTAACTTTATTATTCACTGGAATCTCCCTCAAAAACAATGAGCAATATATGGTGTCCTGGCAAGCGTTTGTGCGGTTGCTGCCATACTGTAGTACGGTAACCATAGTGACTGTGTTTTGGATTGATCTCCTAGATGCCCGTGTTTGTGTCCTTCTTCATCGCACTTCGGAAGATGTCCTACCTCCCAGTTCCCAGCCTGACAACCGGTGGGACATTGTGGTTCACCGACCTGACCATGTCCGATCCCTACTACATTCTCCCGATAGCCGTCACGGGCACCATGTTTGCTATCCTGGAGGTGAGGCTCTGGGCATTAAGCTGACAACACACCTTATATTTATTTACATTCCAGACAGGGAACTCTCAGAATAAGTTTAAGAATTGTATTGATGCGAGTACTTGGTAATATGCTTGGTTTGCTTGTTAGAAGCAGTTGCACCAACCTAGTGGTGACGCTGCGTAACTGCTGCAGCTGCATAAAAGAATACAACTAAATACAACAGACATAGAAATCAAAGAATGCAAGACCCCCCCCCTAGCAGATGTAGACAGGTGGACTTGGGAGACCCCCCTGTCCCAAACAGATGTAGACAGGTGGACTTGGGAGACCCCCCCTGTCCCAAACAGATGTAGACATGTGGACTTAGGGAGGGGAAGGGAGCAAGATATGACTGCTATGGCGCAGGAGCTGTGTGAGTGTACATGAGGCCATAGAAATTTAAAACAAAGGCTGCGTTTTGGAGCTAGTGCTGATTTGGTTCTCGCTGAAACCAATTAACTGCGTCACTCAGAGTATCCTGACTGAACTGGTCATTCATTGACCTGCCAGAGGGCTTTTATCCAATATAATTGAAGAACAGTCAAGCTACAGTACGTTAGTATAACGGTAAAGTGTAAACATAAAGTACCTTATTCTAGTCTACCAAAAGTGCCATAGGCAACAGATAGATGAAGTGTATAGTAAGTCTGAGAGTGTGTATGGGGGATCAGAAGTATGAGAAAATAAGATCTTGCATATTAAAAAACAGCAATCTTGTCCTAAATCCACACCTACAAGATGGAACATACAAAATCATTGTTCACTGTTTCACATTGGATCTACTCTCTCTTTGTCTTTATCCTTCCCTCTCCTCTGTATCATCCCTCTCTTTCTTTCTCTCTCTCCCTCTCTCTCTCTCTCACTCCCTTTCTCTCCCTCCATAGCTAGGGGCAGAGTCTGGTGTGGACAACCCCAACCTCAAAGCCATGAAGACCGTACTGAGAGTCATGCCATTTGTCATCCTGCCTCTCACAATTAACTTCCCCACGGTAGGTGACCTCACTTCCTCTTGGTATGTGACTTCATTTCCCCTCTCCTCTCCTCTTTTCTCTCTTCTTTCCTCTCCTCTCTTCTCTCCTCTCTCCCATTTTCTCCCCTCCTCTCTTCTCTCTCTCCTCTCTTCTTTTCTTCTCTGTGTTCAGCCTCTTTTGTCTCCTCAACTCTGCATCTCCTCTCCTCTTCTCCTCTCTGTAGCCTCTCATCCTTTACTCTTCTCCTCTCCTATTCTCCTATTTGTAGCATCTCATCCTCTCATCCTTTACTCCTCTCCTCTCTTCTTCTCCTCTCTGCTTTCTCTCCTCTTCTTTCTTCTTGCCCATAAAGTTGCCCAACCGATCATCAACTGTTCCCACCTGTGCCTACATGTGTGTAACCCCCCCTTTAATTCCCTGCTGTGTACATTGTGAACTCCACCGAGCCCTCTATTCTAAGGGTGCTTTCACGACTGGTCCCTTTCAGCCTTCTAAACGAACTCAGATCGATGACTCAGCATTTTTTGTGCATTATGTGAACATGGCAAACGAACTCAGACCCCTTTAACGCGAACCGAACTGAGACCACTTCGGGAGGTAGTCTCGGCGCGGTTCACTTATCTCTGCATTATGAACACCTCAATCACCCTGGGTTCTCTTTCACATTTTACAGGCTAGCCTATTTTTTCCTGTTATCATTAGGCTCATGATAGGCCTACGGACATTTGTAATTTGGCTAGTAGGCTACAGCCAAACAAATGTGTTCTAACGTTAGGCTGAATATCTTTTCATCCAAGCTATTGGTAATAACCATATAGATATCAGCGAACTTTGGATTACATATTGCTCACCATGTTTCATGATCTGCTAGCCTATTATCTCTGGCGAACTGTTCTTGCATGTGGCAAACATACAAGAGACTGAGCAGCGCAGTTAATGGGCTGCTGTTCACTTGTCATTTTGGACGTGAGCTAAGTTGGACATAGCAACAGTAACCAGGTGGGGCGGGCCCACCTTCGAAAGTGTGATTGGCTGGTGTGTTGACTGACAGTTCAAGAGGATCTTTGCGATAACTTCAGATCGGAATTCATTCTGAAAATATTTTAGGCCTGTAATATATTTCAGAAGATGTATTTATGAAACAAAATCATCACACCAACTATGGGTTAGAAGGCTTTAAACCGGTTCACAGAATGAAAATGAAAACCAGAAACTTTTGATGTTTTCTTAGGAACAGAAACGAAACCAGAAACTTTACATTTTTTATGTTCCGGAACAGAATCGTTTATCTAAAATAATGGTAACCGGTTAAGGAAAACGATGTAGACTAACAACAGAATTTTAAAGTCCTAATGATCAGCCTACTTATTTGTATGTCCCGCAGCTGACATGGAACATTATTAACCGGTTCGGGAACTTTATTTTTTTGTTCTAACCGGTTCAGGAACGTCAATTTTAGGGTTGAACCGAAAACCGGAAACATTAAAATACTGTTTCTGTTCGGAACGAACCAATTGGGGGAAAAAAATCTGGTTCAAAGCCCTGATGGGTTATGATAATTATTTCAACCTGATAATGAATGATGATGAAAATACATACATATGTAACTAACCCAGAGCAACTACATTGCCCATAATCCAAAGCAGGTCTGAGACTTGCAGAGAAGGTATAGTGTGAACATGAAGAAAACTGAGGCCCCATCAGAGCTGAAGTGCACCAGAAGGAGATCTGAGTCCTCTTTAAAATGAACTCACAATGTGAATAGAATTGTTTTGGTCCCTTTTTAGTGGACAGAGTTTGGTTCTTTTAAAAAAAGGGACTATATGTGAAAACAGCTTAAGTCTATTCACCAACCCTTCCTGCTCTCTGGCTCCACCTGCAGGCGGTGTTTACGTACTGGATGACGTCCAACCTGTTCTCGTTGGGCCAGGTGGCCCTGCTGAAGATCCCAGCGGTGCGGGACAAGTTTCGCATCCCCGAGAGGATCGTCCACCCGCCCTCTGCCATGCCCCAACAGGACGGCTTCATCGACAGCATTAAGAAAGGTGTGTGTGTTGGGCGCAGTGGTGGGCCTCTCGCTGGTATATATTACAGCTTGTGGTTGGCTGAGAGTAGAGTGAGTTGTGATGAAATTGGACCACCCAGGCTGTATCAAAACATCTGATTGGCTGAGAGCTTAGAGTATGATGAGGGGATTGGCTGCCCAGTCATGTGGTTTTAGTAGGGCACTGGGGCAGTGTGTCTTATGAATATTGAATGCAGTGTTGAACTTGACCATTAGAGGGCGTTGTAGAGTGAATCCAGAAAACGACTGATTTCGGTCAGTGTTACCGTTTTATGTTATAGTATAAGTATATATACTCTTTCGATCATGTGAGGGAAATTTGGTCTCTGCATTTATCCCAATCCGTGAATTAGTGAAACACATTCAGCACACAGTGAACACACAGTGAGGTGAAGCACACACTAATCCCGGCGCAGTGAGCTGCCTGCAACAGCGGCACTCGGGGAGCAGTTAGGGGTTAGGTGCCTTGCCTACTGGTCGGGGTTCGAACCGAGAACCCTCCGGTTACAAGTCAGAAGAGCTAACCAGTAGGTCACGGCTGCCCTGTAATGACTTGTTCAGAGCTTCAAAGTTCGAAGTTCAAAATCAATCAATCATCAAAAAATGTTTTGCTACTGCATTTTGCTAGTGTTTCCTGATAGAAAGACATGTTTGGTCGCAAGAGTGTGTGACGATGGGCAACAGGCTTTTTAGGGGCCTGTACTACGAAGCGGGGTTACTGGCTTATCTGGGTAACTTCGAGAGTAACTTGATCACGTGTGGCGTAACTTCCCGTAACTAACCCGTACTACGAAAGCTGGATAGGTTTTAACCGAGGTATGCTGCCATGCCAATTTACGCTGCATCTCAAACCTGCTCCGACCAGGTTATGTTCTTGGTTAACCCGAGGTTTCCGTTAACCACACCCTTTATAAGTACCACCCCTCCACTAACAATTTCTCCCGAGACGTCGGCGTACCTGGATGATCTAGACCTTGGAGCGCAAATCGTGAGGGACTCTCTTCGCAGGGCGAACATATAGAGACAGAAAATATATATAGCCTACCCGGACGATATTCTCTATGAAGATATATATTGTCAGGCAAGGGAATTCGTTATCTTTGTCAGATGATCTAGGAAGACGTCTCATAGCAATGCCCGTACGTGGACATTCATGTATTCCATCGGTGATGCAAGAATACTGTATGTCCGAAAAAATAAATCGGACATAGGCCTACAGTATGCTGAAAATCTGAGCAAGAATAGCCTAAAATAAATCGGACGTAGCCTACAGTAGGCCTAATAAATTAAAATCACAATTTTAACAAACTTGTTGAATTGAATGTCATATTACTGTACCCTGCACATAAAGGCTACACATTTCCACAGCACCAGAATCCGACCGAATGCCTCCCTCAACCCCCTCAATAATCGGCCTTCCACTTTGCGATGGCCAACTCCTCTGCTACTGTAAAACACGCTGGTGCCTTTCCTCCTACAGTAGTGTTCAAAGACACCTTTTTCTTGTTAGCTGTAAAACAGATGCCAAGTGAAGGCTATAAGCTAGGCCTACACTGTACATGTTTTCATAATTAAGAAATATTAATGCAAGCTATAACTATATAAACCTACTATTCTGAATAATGTTTTTGTGTTTCATTTTCACCTGCTGCCATGTGCGTTTGGCAATGGTGTTGCATCTGAAATGTTCACAGGATTAGGCATACACTAAATCAGTCAATGGGGGTTACTTAAACATTCAATTATCTTTATTACTGTAATCTATATGCCCACTTCTGAATTGGGTTGCATCTGTAGGCCTTTCTATGAACTCAAAATAGGCTATTTAATTATTTCAACTCATTTCAGACATTCCGCAAGCTACTAATCCTCCATAACACATATTTGAAGAACATGTGGGAATAAATAGAACTTCCCCTGGGGATCAATAAAGTATCTATCTATCTATCTAAAACTTTACTTTTAGGCATTTAGGCTACCCGATCTGCAATACGTTGCCAACAGCCTTGCTTTGTTCACTGCCGACGTATTTGAAAAAATAAAATAAGATGATCGCGTCATCATTGAAAGTGGTGACTTGCGCTGCAACCCGCCCCTTTTATGTGAACGCGCACAAACTCTAATGAGGTTAACCCCGGCTCAACAAATCAACTTCATAATCAGTGTCATAGTACCGATTAACACCACTTAAGATAACCAGGTTTTGTCAACCCTGGTTTAACAAAGTAACCCTGGGTTACATCTGGGTAGGTTAAGCTCCCTTCGTAGTACAGGCCCCAGGTAGTTATCTCTTGTTGGTGGGTTCCATCCTATCAGTATCGACGTGTGTACAAAATCAGCCATATTAAAAAAGCAGTGAGCACATCATGTCTACCTTAAGACATTTACAGACGAAAGATCAGAATGAAAAGTTGAAAAATTAAACCTATATTAACCTCTGGCTTGGAATACATTTCAAAAAGAAAGAAAACGATGGCGTTCTCAGAACGCTTGCGCAAACAACGTTGTGTTCAACGCACCACTGTGTGTGTTCGCTCTTGAGCGGACCCCGGGTGTGTGTTTTCTCTTGAGTGAACCCCAGGTGTGTGTTCGCTCCTGAGTGGACCCCAGGTGTGTGTGTTCACTCTTGACCCCAGGTGTGTGTGTTCGCTCTTGAGTGGACCCCAGGTGTGTGTGTTCGCTCTTGAGCTGACCCCTGTTGTGTTCGCTCGTTTGTCCCCCAGGCTGGAAGAACGCTCAGGTTGCTCAGCAACTGGAGGAGAGGGAGAAGAGGATAAAGGGGCACCTGGACATCGCCGCTAAAGGTGAAACGCTCACACACACACACACGCACACACACACACACACACGCACACACACACACACACACCCCTCGACACTGCTTGTAAATGTTATGCACACCCTTTCACACACACTTGGACATCACTTCTAAAGGTGACACTCTCTCACACGCGCACACACTTTGACACTGCTGTTAAAGGTGACCCACATTCACACACCTGGACATCACTGCTAAAGGTGACACACACACACATGCTGGAGAAGAAGACTCTTACTCATGCACCTGGACATGGTAACTCGTAGTTTTGGACATACAGAAAATCTTCACTAATCATAGCAGTTACTAATTTGGAGTTAGTGCTACTAGTGAGATAATGGTTTCTGTGGGTGATTAACTCCTGTTCCCATGATCCTCCTCTGCCACAGGACCACTAAGACAGACATTCACCCACAATCCTTTGCAGCAGACGGCGCCTGCATCAACCTCGTCGAAGTCGGCCGCCGGCAGCAAGCCTGGAAAGAAGCGGCCTTGGGAGGAAACGATAGGCTGAAGGGAGGGTCATAGTTGGGTTTGGAAAGAGATGATTGGTTGACTGGAGGCTTACACGTAAGCTTGGAAGGATGTGATTGGATGATGGGTGACAGGCTGGTGGAATACCTTCTCCACTGTGTATATATTTATTTGATTAAAGTGTGATAAGAGGATGTGTTGGGGAGTGGGGGGGTCATGTTGCACCGTTATTATTATCAATAAAGAACATCGGATGCCCCAACTCTTTTGAACTGGTGGTTTGTACAAAGCGCACTTCTTGACATGCAGGCAAAGAATGTTTGATGATTTTCCTCATGTTGAAGTAGCACGACATAATGGTAGAAATAACCTACATAGTGACTTCAACATACAGAGAAAGTGTTCACTTAATGGGACTAAGGGTTGCGAGATGTGCCAAAGCAAACAAGTCTCATAAAGTAAACTCACATTAAACCTCAGCTTGTCATTAGAGGTCGTTTCTTTTTTATGTGGCTATGAAATATGTTGACATTTATATTATATTTATATTAATTGATTAATTTAATAGTTGTCAACTAATCGATTAATCACCAACTATTTTGGTAATTGGTTGTGTGGTTTGTGTGATCTACGCATCATGGCATGTGAAAAACACTGATAAAATGTTGAAAAAATGTCTGCAATCAAACAGCTAATTGATTAAGCAAGAAATAATCAGATTAATCGACTATGGACCCTTTCAAGAGTTCCATTATCAGCATCATAGTTGGCCCCACAAGACTTCCTTTTTAACATTCCATATGTTATCTTAATGCAGAGGAAGTAGATTGGGGCCCAAATAGAACGTTCAAGCATTGTTTTTGTTTACCTTGTTGAAAGGGTCTATAAAAAATAATAGTTTGTTGCAGCCCTAATTTATATATCAATTCTCACTAATGAAAAGCCTCTGGAGCCATTAGCAAAACCGCAAAAAAAAGACTTAAATAATGTGAATTGTACAAATGTTTTGGTTTATAATATTTAATAATGCCCACCTTGGTTTTTTCTCATACCTTACACAGGTATTCATACTAGTGCTATACATACTACCATTTGCCCAAATACTGTATCCATCAATATAGTCATTTCAATATGTCATCCCATTTATAGTTAACTCTGAAAAATAATTAAATATAACATGCCTTGGAATGCCTTTATATGGTATACACTGAATCGGGAAGTATCTCTACGCTGGTCCCATGATGCATCATTCTGCCTCTCAGGTGTCCTTAGTATCCGATTGGCTGGATTGCTGCTTGGCCATTGACCCGAAAGAGTTTGTGATTGGTTGTGCAAGTGGAACGTTGCATGGCCGTGAAGCAAAAGAGTTTGTGATTGGATGTTTGTGTGGAGTGTTGCACGGTCATCAGGAACCAAACAAGTTCCTGATTGGCCGTGAGTGGAGTGTAGTATGGTGGTGGTTGTCCAATGGCGACCCAGTCTGAGAGGATAGGAGAAACACTCCTAGGTCCTGCGCAGACGTGTTGAACCTCAGTCTCAGTCCATCTTTGGCTCGTCTATGTCCATCTCCGTCAGGACGGAATAGCACACCTTCTGAATCAGGAGGCCCGAGGAAGCTATGGATGAGGAGAAGGGAAATGCAAAAGTGTGTGTGTGTGTGTGTGTGTGTGTGTGTGTGTGTTGGGGAGAGAAAAGGCATGTGAGAAGGGAGCGACCAAAAGAGAAATAGAAATCATTTAGCTTCCAACTGAGATTCATATATGACTATGAGACAGTACATCTGCTTTTTTTTTTTTTTTTTAAAAACACTGCATACTGAAATGAAGATAAATGTAAGTGCATCAGATATCACTGATTGATAAATAGAAGCACAAAATCCCCAGCTGATTCGTACCAATAGCCTTGCGCAGCCACAGAGGCCGCTTGTGGCCGGGAGTATAGATGCAGAGGAAGTAGACAGGCACTCCTGATAGGGCGATGCCAATGCCAATCAGGGAGTTGATGGTGTCACTGTAGAGGGGCACGACCACCAGGAAGACCGTGCACATGCAGAAGATAATAGGGAAGGCCAGACTCAGCTGGACGAGGGTCACAACACAGAGAGAACACATGGCATCACTTTCATTGTTATGGCAATTGCTACTGATATTATTGTTGTTAAGTATAAGTATATATACTCTTTTGATCCCGTGAGGGAAATTTGGTCTCTGCATTTAACCCAATCTGTGAATTAGTGAAACACACTCAGCACACAGTGAACACACAGTGAGGTGAAGCACACACTAATCCCGGCGCAGTGAGCTGCCTGCAACAACAGCGGTGCTCGGGGAGCAGTGAGGGGTTAGGCCTTGCTCAAGGGCACTTCAGCCGTGCCTACTGGTCGGGGTTCTAACTGGCAACCCTCCGGTTACAAGTCCGAAGCGCTAACCAGTAGGCCACGGCTGCCCCAAAATTAGCATTACGTTATTAGCCTGGCCACACCCACCTAGATCTCCTTTCAGGGAGATACTAGTCTGGAATTAACCTGACCCTAGCCAGATGAATTTCGCTCCGCCTAGCTCCACTCATCCATCTGGGACCAATCCATTGAAGTGTTGCTTCAGAAGGCTGGGCCTAATCAAAAAATGCTTGCATATGATTGAATAAGTCACTTGTCCGTCATCTATTGACGTGCTACTTCAACCACTCACATCGAAGCCAACCCGTGACGCTAATAACAGTCTCACAGTCGCTTCTATGCTATGTCACATCTATGAAACTCCCGCCCTGCGTCCTGATTGGCTGAACCATAAAGTCGGTTGCAGAAATCACTCTCAATGGAGCTAAGCGGAACGAAATTCATCTGGCTAGGGTCAGGTTAGTCTGGAATAGTTCACTAATGTTTCACTAATAGTTCACTAATGTTTCCATCGGTCTTGGAAAGGTTTTCCCATCATGAGGGACCAGACTATTGACTTAGTCAATGAGTTTGGTTTACCAGGCTATTAAGTTATTACTTATTACTATCAATTGATACTTTTATTGTTATTCTTAGTGATGGGCAAATTAAGCTTTGGTGAACCACTAAACCACAGCAGTGTGAAGCTAGCAACACTAATGAAAAAATCCAATATTGCTGCCACATGTAGATTTTTCAACATCCTTTAAGTCCTTACCCAAACCAGTCTATGTAACCAAAAATATTGGTTTGCTAAGGACTTTTATGTTGAAAAATGTATGTGTGGCGGCCATCTTTTTTGCTTTTCAGCTAGTGTCGCTAGGTTCACACTGCTGTGGTTCAGTCGTTCACCAAAGCTTCATTTGCCCATCACTAGTTATTCTAACATCCTATGAAGATGTTTGTATGTGATTCAAAATTCTAATTCAAATCACTAGCGCTTGCCTACAAACTATTTTATATATATTTTCTTTTGTAGCTCCCCGTTGGCGTAACGACCAACCTTCCGATTGAGTGATGATTGTGGGGGCGCTGTGGTGCAAGCGAATGCAGCATTAGTACCAATTTCATGTCCAGGTTCCCACAGAGACCTGGGCTCCAATCAGACCCGCAGACATTTCCTAAACTCAGCCTGACCTGCGATCATTTCCCAAACTCAGCCTGACCTGCGATCATTTCCCAAACTCAGCCTGACCTGCGGTCATTTCCCAAACTCAGCCTGACCTGCGATCATTTCCCAATTCCACCTTATCTCTCTCTTCTCTCACTCTTCACTGCCCTATCTGAATAAAGCAAAAGAAAAAAATACAAATATATGATTGATTCTTGTGATTGATGATTGATGACCACATTTGGGTCCAAGTGCCCACAGAGACGCACATTTGAATCTGACCTGCGGTCATTTCCCAAACTCAATCTGACCGCGGTCATTTCCCAAACTCAATCTGACCTGCGGTCATTTCCCAACTCAATCCGTCTCGCTCTCCCACACACTTCCTGTTGCTCTTATATATATATATATATATATATATATATATATATATATATATATATATATATATATATATGTGTGTGTGTGTGTGTATATATGTGATTGTGATTGTTGTGATTACCTTGAGCGGCCGAGGCCTGTCCGGTTGTTTCCAGCGCAGGTAGAGCTGCCCCAAGATGGACAGCCCCACAAAGAACCAGTAGCTGAAGCTGTAGTAGTTAATGAGCCTGAAGATGTCCTCCACACACAGGTATACCAACGCCATGGCACCCTGCAGGCCAACAGTACAGTCAAATACACACACAGACACAGACACACACACACACACACACACACAAGCACCATGGATCCCTCCCCACAGTCAAATACACACACTTCAGAGACACCGATGAAGATAAACACTTTTGAGATGACTGAGGTCTCTTAATTGCTGCAGTCACAGCCTGATGACATGAAAACAGAGTGAACAGCAGTGGGCGCCTGTTTAAGTAAGTATAAGTATATATACTCTTTTGATCCCGTGAGGGAAATTTGGTCTCTGCATTTATCCCAATCCGTGAATTAGTGAAACACACTCAGCACACAGTGAACACACAGTGAGGTGAAGCACACACTAATCCCGGCACAGTGAGCTGCCTGCTACAACGGCGGCGCTCGGGGAGCAGTGAGGGGTTAGGTGCCTTGCTCAAGGGCACTTCAGCCGTTCCTACTGGTCAGGATTCGAACCGCCAACCCTCCGGTTACAAGTCCGAAACGCTAACCAGTAGGCCACGGCTGCCCCTGCCTGTTTGCAAAGAGCTGTAGATTACAGCAGATAATCAAGCATTGTGTGGCATCAGTGAAATAAATACAAGCTAATTCATAGGCTAAACAATGTTTGGGAAATTAATCTGCATATGCAATAATGCACAGTGATATGAAGGTCAATCGCATGAGTGGATAATCCTGCACTCTAACTCAACACTAATCTCAATCAAAAACACTTAAACTGATGAATGGGAGGAAATTAAAAACACTTTTGCATGAAACACTCACACACATACACACACACACACACACATAGAGCACAGATTGAATGAGGTGACTGACGTTGAAGAGGAGAGCTGGGATGGGGGTGTATCGATGGACGTGAATCATGCACAGGTACTCTGGCAAGTGGCCCTCCCTGGAGCCCACGAAGAACAACCTACAGGACCACACACACACACACACGCACACATACACACGCGCACACACACACACGCACACACACGCGCACACACACACGCACACACACGCACGCACACACACACGCGCACGCGCACGCGCACGCGCACACGCACACGCACACGCACACGCACACGCACACGCACACGCACACGCACACGCACACGCACACGCACACGCACACACACACACACACACGCACACGCACACGCACACACACGCACGCAATACAATGCAAAATGCATTCATACCATGTATAACATACACAGGGATGCAAACACACAGGTACCCAATGTGCTGTCCAGGCCATCCTCGGCAGTATATCTACTTGGTCCTAATTTAAGTGACTGGCAAAGTGCAAAGTTGTAGTAGGCAACTGGCTACGTGTCCCCTGCATAAAGTTCAGCTATCGCATGGCATTTGGGAGCGAGTATTAAGCCGACCCATCAACATCTGCAAGCCCATTATATTAAATTAGGAAATAGATTTTTGATTAAATTAGCTCCTGTTACACTTTAGAATTTGCACTTCTGCAATCACTTAAATTAGGGCCATATGTCTACCTTTGTCACGTTGAAGCATCTCTTACAGGAAGGTAACACCAGGGACGTAACTGACCGTAACCATACCGTTCGCGGAGCGTATGCTGCAGCAATTAGCTACAACTGGCTACACCAGACTTGATAGCGAAGCGTGCACTCAAAATAAATTCCCTGTCCCCTAAAACTATTTTTACGCTCCTCGAACGCTACAGTTAGTGTAGCCACCTGTTACAGGTGTGCTTCTTAACTGTGATGATGCTTACCTGTTGTAGCCTACCTGTTACAGGTGTGCTTCTTAGGTGTGATGATGCTTACCTGGAGGCGGCGAGGATGGAGGCGTTGAGTCCCCCGAAACAGGACAGGGCTACGGCCAGAGGGATGGTCCAGTTCATGACCCCAAACACACGATCTGCAAACGTCTGTAAAACACGCCCCATAACACAACACAGCGCAACTCGTTATAAAAGTGGAGTAAA